>NW_006281978.1:64367-80329 GCF_000327345.1 Myotis davidii | reverse complement strand
GGCTTATTCTTTGTTTCCTTCCTCTTCTGTCTTTATACTTTGACCATTAACCAGTGTTACTAATTTGAGTGAGCCTAGTATTCTGTCTCTATTCTAGTCCTCTCTCTTAAGCTCTAGCTCCATGTCTTTCATTATCTAAGCATTTCCATCTAGATATGCCACAAACACCACAAATACAAACTAGTGAAAATAAGACAAAACAAACTTCTTGTCTTCTTTCTTTCCCGTCTTTATCTAAAAGGAGTCTTTCCTCCTTCCTTTTAGATCCATAATCATCCTTAAATTTTTTGCCTTCTTTCAACCCCTCCCCATATAGCCAAAATGCCTCTGGCATTTAAAGTATTCATATTTTCCATTAGAATGTAAGTTTGAGAGAGGCACAGTATATCTTTTTTTCTATTTCTAGAGATTGACAGATTAATGCCCAATATGATTGCCTGAATAAATGAATGCATTAATCCATATAATCTGTTCATCCATATCTTTAGATAGATGAAAAAATCACTGGCCGCCTGGCCAGCATGGCTCAGTGGTTGAGCATCGACCTGTGTACCAGGAGGTCACGGTTCGATTCCCGGTCAGGACACATGCCCGGCTTGCAGGCTTGATCCCTAGTGTGGGGCATGCAGGAGGCAGCCAATCAATGATTCTTTCTCATCATTGATGTTTCTGTCTCTCTCTCCTTCTCCATTCTTCTATGAAATCAATAAAAATATATTTTTAAAATAAAAAATCACTGGCTGAATGGCTGAAGAAGCGTGTCTGCTCTCTCTTCTATTCCCAAAGTCACCACGTTAGTTCTGCTTCATATTACCTTTTGCCTGGATCATTGGGCCAGCCTTCTAATCCACTGCCCCACCTCTCACTCTCACATGAGTGAGGTGAATATTTTTGATTCACACCTCTGATTATTTTCTCTCTTCTGTTGAAAAATCTTCAGTGTATCTGTATCTCCATCTAAGTAAACTAAAACTCCTTAGCGTGTATTCCAGGACATTAATAATTTGTCTATTTTACATCATCTATTAGTTCTGCCTCTAAGCTCCTGATTCTCAAATCTGACTTCATATAAGAACTGTTTGCGGAGCTTATAAAAGTACTGATGCTTAGGGCTCACCACAAGTCAATTAAAACTAGAATTTCTGTATTGGCACTGGCTTCTGTATTTGGAATAGCTCCCAAAGTGATTGCAATGTGCAGCTGGAATCAGGAATTTCTCTAAGCCAAGGCACTACTTCTGGTTTACTAAATTTGATCCACATAACTTGCTTCTCAGCCCTTGCTCATGCTTTTTCGTTGAAAGGTTACCCATCTTCACACTACACTTTTTAAAAGATATAATTAACACAATAAAATGAAGAAATTTTAAGTGCTCAGTTTCATGTATTTTGAAAATTCTAGACATTCATATAACTATCACTCCCAAATAAGAATGTTTTTTCACCCTAGAAAGTTCTGTTATGCTCCTTTCCAATTAGTTTTCCTCCCTCCCAGAAACCACTTTTGGATTTCTAACTATATAGATTAGTTTTGCCTGTTTTTGGACTTCATATAATTGCAACCATATGTTAGGCACTATATTTTGTCTGGTTTCTTTCTCTCAGAAAAGTGTCTATTAGATTTATGAATGTTATTGTATCTATAGTAATTGGTTCTTTTATTGCTGAGTATTATTCTATTGTATGAATACACTGCACCTTGTGTATTCATTCCTTGATTGAAAGAAATTGGTTTGTTTTGATATATTCATTATTTGAAGCCCTACTAATCCTTCAAGGCCCCATTCAAAGTCTAACTCAGTCATGAAGCCTTTGCTCATTCTCTGTAATAAGTGATCTCTATTTTCACTGAATTCTCATAGCATTTGTGCTGTCTGGAACAGTGTAGACCATATGAGTTGGATAGAACTGAATTAAAATATGTCTATCACAAATTAATTCATTTTCAGTAACTCAGTATATTTGTGGGGGTTTTTTTTTGTATTGCTGTAGTAACAAATTGCCACTAATTTAGTGGCTTAAAGCAACACAAATTTGTTGTTTTACAGTTCTGGAAGACAAAAGTATGACAGGAGTTTCATTAGGCTAAGATCATGGTGTTGGTGGGGCTTTGTTCCTTTCTGTAGGCTCTGGGGAAGGATTCATTCCCTTGCCTTTCCAGCTCCTAGAGGCTGTCCGCCTTCCTTGGCTTGTGGCCCCCTCCTTCCATATGCAAAACTAGCAATGTCAAGTTGAGTTCTTCTCAAAACATATCACCTTGACTTTTTTATTCTGCCCTTCTCTTCAGTTTTAAGGACCTTCTTGATTACATTGGACCCACTCAGATAATCCATGTTAATCTCCCTATTTTAAGGTAAATTGATTATCAACCTTAATTCTACCTGCAATCCTTAATACCTCTTTGCCATGTAACATAATATATTTACAGGTACTAAAGATTAGGCACCCAGTTAACCTCTGTGCTCCAGTTTTGTCATCTAGAAAATGAAACTAATGCTATCTACTTCGTAAGATGGTAGTGAAGATTAAAGTAAATGAGTTCAAACATCTAAAGTGTCTAGCACAGTTCCTAGAAAGACTGGACAGTATAATTCATTCAATAAACATGGAATTTCTACTTGGTGCTAGGCACTATTGTTGGTGTGAGTGACACAGAAATAAATACAACAGGTCAAGTATCTGCTTCATGGTTTTACATTGTAGTTGGAGGCAACAGGCAATAAACAATTAAATAAGCAAATAAATAGAATTTCATAAGGTTATAAGCATTGTGGAGAAAGCCCTAGTGAGTGATTTTTTTATTTTTCTATCAGGTGGCCATAAAGAGCCTCTCTGTTAAGGTGATATTTGAGAAAAGTCCTGAAGGAAGTGAGGTAGCGAGCCACAGAGATACCTGTGGGATCAACATTACAGGAGAAGAAACAGCAAGAACAAAGACCCAGGAGTGCAGTATTCTATCCCACTGGGCTGGATTGAAGTAAGAAAGGGGGAAAAGGTAGAAGCTGAGGTCTAAGAGATTGTGGCAACTATTAGGATTGTTCTGTTGTCTGCTGATTTACAACTCTTTGTAAGGGCATGGACTGTGTATTATTAGTTGTTGCATGCCTCTCAGTTTAGCACAATGTCCAACATATAGTAATTGCTCAAGGCAACTTTCTTATATCAACTGATCTTTGTTATATTTGCTATTTTTTATAATCTCTCTATATAAAACCCTAATATGCAAATAGACTGAATAGCCGAACAACTGAACAACTGAACAACCGGTCACTATGACGCACGTGGACCATCAGGGGGCACACGTGGAACATGGTGGGCATTGGCAGTAGGTGGCAGAGCAAGGAACATGGCAGGAATTGGCCATGGCGGGATGGTGGAGCAGGTGAGCAGGGGCACCAGACAAAGCTAGGGCACTGGTCACCATCACTGGGGTGAGCCTCTGGTGGTTACTGAAAATTCTTTGCTCCCACGTGCCACAGTCCCACCTGGTGCTTTCACCCACTGGCGACGGCCCCATTCTCACCCACAGCTGGTGCCTGGCGCCAGTCCTGATCACTCAGTGCCATCAGTGGGTGCAAGTGGTAGCTGCAAGCCCTGATCGCCCCTGAGGGCTTCTCCACCTCCCCCTGCTCCTGAGGGGTATTGGGACAGCAGCCACTGCAGTTTGCACTGGCTGCTGGCCCCGGCCCCAATCATTTCGTGCCATCAGTGAGTGGGAGCAGTGGTGGAGGGAGCAAAGCTGCTGGCAGACAGGGGACTAGGGGCCACAGCGGGAGGTGCTCACTACAGTCTTATGGCCCACAGTCCCTTTCAAGGTGCACAAATTTGTGCACTGGGCCCCCAGTATTTAAATAAGCCTCTATCCATTTATTAACCTAAATTATCTTTAGTCATTAATTATAGAATGAATATGTTTTCCCACCCTACTCTACACCCACTGCCCTCCATTTTGGTGAATGCCTTTGCACAGAGAAACTACCTTGTCTGTCTATTTCTAAATAGTTGGGATTGATTGTCTGAGACTGATTGACTGAATACACTTAAACTTGCAAGAGAGTAGCCTTGGGCAATCTTGGCTTCTTTACATATTTACTCAAAGGGGCCCTAGTGAGTGGAAAATATTAATCAGCTTTTTAATATATATTTTTATTGATTTAAGACAGGAAGGGAGAGGGAGATAGAAACATCAATGATGAGAGAGAATCATTGATTGGCTGCCTCCTGCACTCCCCACAATGGGGATTGAACCAGCAACATGGGCATGCGACTTGACCATGACCCCCTGGTTCATAGGTTACCGTAAGAAACTCCAAATCTTTAAAAAAAATTTATTTATAGATAATGTTCTGTAACTTAGAAAATAACCTTCATGAGGGCAAGGATTGTTTGTTATGTCTTATTAACTGTGCTGGATGTTCAATGCCTAGAAAGAACAATGGTTTACATATAATCACTGAATAAATACTTGTTGGATAAATGAAGAAATTCATTCCCTGGGCTTTGAATACATTTAGAAATGTATCTGTAACATTAGTTCAGTCGGAAACCATCAAGGACACACTATGTATTGGCTCAAACCACTTTGGCATTTGGAGGCAACAGAGTTGACTCAGAGCTGGGGTAAGATCTCTTTTTGAGGATGCTGCCCTAAAATTTATCAGACTGATCTAAGAATGAGACTATGTGACCCTAGAGGGCAGGCAGGTGTTAACTTTTTAATTTAATAAACACTTGTTGCACACTTTCCATGTGCTATGTGTTATCTAACAGAAAAAGTTAGTCCAGCCGAACCGGTTTGGCTCAGTGGATGGAGCGCTGGCCTGCGGACTCGGGGGTCCCTGGTTCGGTTCCGGTCAGGGGCATGTATCTTAGTTGCGGGCACATCCCCACTCGGGGGCGTGCAGGAGGCAGCTGATCGATCTCTCTTCTCTCATTGATGTTACTAACTCTCTATCCCTCTCCCTTCTTCTCTGTAAAAAAATCAATAAAGTATATTTTTTTAAAAAAAGTTACTCCACCCAGTGCTGGCAAAACTGAACACTAAACACCAAGAATTGCAGTGGAGAAAGATTGGCTGTTTTATTATGAACGGTATCACCTGGAAGCCCTAACTTCCTGGTGGCATGTAGGTTACAGATCATAGAAGGCAAAATCATAAGACTCTGTGGGTTAGGGATTTAGGGTCATGCTGGGAGCTGATTGGTCAGAGGACAACTCTGAGGTCTGCTCTGGCGCCCTTCTGTCTGGTCCCCTGGGAAAGCAGCCAGGGGGTCATTCTGCCTTAAGGGATCAGGAGCTGAAATATCACTTAAGTCAAGATATTATCTTTAGCTACTTTAACAGAAACCCATACCTTGTGGAGCTTAGTTAGGGCAGGGACAGTTTATGGCTGCCTCAGGGAGTTAATGACTAGTCCTGGGAAGGGCTAAGACTTATAGGGCATGCTGTGAAGAAACTGAAGAGAGTACTGGGTCTACATATTAAATAAAAGTCATACATTAAATCAGGATGTTGATTTCCTATACACAGTGCTTAAAGCTTGGAATCTGATAAAAATCTAGATTCTCATTCCTGAGGAACTTCTAATTTAGTGGGAGAGACAGACAAATAAATATTTACATTAAACTATAATAACAACTGATAAAAATAAATTTTAGCAAAGTATGAAAACATATCACAAGTCACCTAACTTAAACTTGAGGTATTAGGGAAAGCTTCCTGGAAGAGGTGATATATAAGCTTACATCTGAAGATAGAAATTAGGTCAGAGGCGGGAAGAAGAGAGGGGGAAAGATCAACCAAAGGACTTGTATGCATGCATATAAGCATAAGTGATGGATGTGGACAACAGGGGGTGAGGGTGAGGGCAGGATTGGGGGGATGAGGGGACATTGGTGGGATAAGGACACATTTGTAATATCTTATTCAATAAAGGGAAAAAATTAAAAAAAAGAATCATGGGAATAGCAGTCAATTGGTATTGAGAAGTCAGTCCCACTTCTGACTAGTTGAAGGATCTAAAAACAAATAATTTTCTTTCTCTGTGGCTAGGTTTTCTCATCTGTAAAATAAGAAGGTTAAACTAGTGATTTAAAGGCCTCTTAGGGCTCTAACATTATTGGCTTCAAGAAGAGTAATTCTCAGCATCAATGGTACTTCAGCAGTTTTCCTACAGCCTGGACTGTTCTTACTCTCTAGTATAAACAAATAAAAAGGGAAAAGGACATTTATAACCTCTCCTTTCCTTTCCCTAAATAATCAGTTCAACATTTTGAGAAATCAGCATTTATTAAGAAATTTAAAAATTGGACAGATATTTAAATGTTGATGCTACACAGAAAGATATTAGGAAAGGGTCAATTTATCATGTGTGTGTTTTTTTAAACTTGACTACTTTTTAAAAATATATATATATATTTTATTGATTTTTTACAGAGAGGAAGGGAGATAGAGAGTTAGAAACATCGATGAGAGAGAAACATAGATCAGCTGCCTCCTGCACACCCCTTACTGGGGATGTGCCGGCAACCAAGGTACATGCCCTTGACCGAATCGAACCTGGGACCCTTTGGTCTGCAGGCCGACACTCTATCCACTGAACCAAACCGGTTAGGGCCTGACTACTTTTTTTATGAGTATTGATTGGGGTTGTTTGACAAACATGGGAATGGTCTTATCCTATAGGATAAGACATCACAAATTATTTCTTGAAAATGGGTTGTACCTGTGCTTTTATGTTTGTTTTTCTGTAAACTGGATTTATATAATAATCCTGATTCAAAAGTACACAGAGAAATGAGCACTGACTTGAAACAGCTGAAAGATTGTCACATAAATAAGGTTTGTGCTAACTTTTGTAGCTCCAGAGGATAAAACTAAGGCCAGAAGTGGAAATGCAAGAAGATGAGCACAATGGACATTACCTTAGAGACTATGGTTGCCATTAAGTATAGTTTAAATAATTAACCAATGCATTATACATAAGTGCTTTCTGCAAATTTTATGTCACCATCTCCAGATCAAAAGGTGTAGACTGGCCATCATTAAAAAGACAAGAAGTAAAAATGCTGTCAAGGGTATGAAGAAAAGAGAACCCTTGTTGGTGGGAATATAAATTGGTACAGCCACCATGTAAAACAGTGCGGAAGATCCTCAAAGAATGGAAATAGAACTGCCATATAATCTAGCAATTCTACTTCTGGGAATATACCAAAAGAAACAGAAACACTAACTCAACAAGATATCTACACCCTCATGTTATTAGCAGCATTATTAAAAAACAAAACAAAAACCAAGACATGGAAACAACCTAAGTGTCCATCAATGTATGAATGGATAAAGAAGTTGTGGTATATATTTACAATGGAATATTGTTCAGCCATAAAAACAAATAAACAAGGAAACCTCTCATTTGTGACAACATGAATGGACCTTGAAGGCCTTATGCTGAGTGAAATAAGTCAGAGAAAGACAAATACTCTATGATCTCACTTATATGTGAAATCTAAAAAAAAAAAAAGAAAAACAACTCATAGAAGGAAGATCAGACTTATGGTTAAAAAAAAAAAAAGGTGTAGGCTGAGAGTGTGACTCAACAGTTTCATAACTAAGAAGTACCTAATCTGATCCTAATTAGTCATCTCTGAACTAGAATTTCATTCTGGTTTTTTAGCCGTACATGACAAGTTACGAAGTCACATAGAGAATATATTTACATGGACATTTTGATGATTATGCAAAATAAGTGATGTCAGTGATAGTAAATATTTTTTTTCTCTCCAGGCAGTTTTCAAGTATAGGAAGTCTTCCATTTATTTAAATGTACTAAAGTTCAAAGGAAGATCTTGCTGTAGAAAAATACTTTTTTTCCTGAGCTTCTTTAAAGGAAAACTGTAAATTCTTTGTAGATTATCTTTAAAAAGTCTTTTAACAAAAGAGAAACTTAACAAAACTCTCATTTGCTGAATGCCAAATCTGTAAAAGATACAGTAATAGGAGCGGCTCATTATATCCTCTTAATAATCCTCCAATATTAATATATTCTTATTTTATGGGTGAAGAAACTCAGTTACAGCAAACACTAATTAGCCTAAGATTACACAGCTGGTAGCTGGTGTATAAATACAGTGTTTCTGACTTCATTTGCCTTGGTCTTGTCATTATTCACTTGGGTTTTCCAGAGATGACATTCAATTGTTTCATAAAGTATTTTCCCAGATTATTTTCCATTTTAGCACTAAGGTGCTTAGATTTTTTTCACTTTCCAGGTGTTCTGTCCTTTGAATAAATATCAATCTTCAGCCAGGGCCAATAGTAGTAAGCTCAAGATTATACTTTAGGGAGCTTCTGCTACTCAGGGAACCTATCGAAACCAATAAGGAAATCTGGGTTTTGATTCTTGACAATTGATACTTATAAAGATACTGCTGAATTCAGGTGATACCAAGAAGGTAATGCAACTTAGTACTTTGGAAAAGAAGTACAAGTTAATTATGTATGCAGGAAGATGCTCAGCACAATGTTGTTTATGATGGCAAAATTAAAAAGCAACTTGCATTATGATACATGATTATGGGAACAAATTCAATCATTAATATTGATAAAATAGAGGGTGGTGAATACATGATACATTATACAGATGATGTAGAATTGGACACATGAAACCTGTATAATTTCATTAACCAAGGTCATATCAATAAATTCAATAATAAATAAATAAAAATTAAAAATTGATAAAATAGACCCATATTTAGATATTCACAACATGTTAGATTTTGTATAATAAAAATCCTAACATATTACCAAATAAAATGCAGTGCTATATTTAAAAAAATAATATAACCCAAATAGATATTTATTTCAGAAATTTAAGGGTGGTTTAACTTTTCAAATCAGTGAATGAAATTCACATTAACAGAATCAATTCATATTTTATCTTATTATATACATAAAATAACATTTAATAACATCAAGATTTAAAAAATAAAACTTGCAGTAAACCAGAAAGAGAGGAGAACTTGTTTATTCTGATAAAGAGTATATATCAAAAGCCTACAGGAAACATGTTTAACCATGAAATGTTGAAAGCCCCTCCCCCCAGTATACACCAAGATTGGGAATAAGACAAAAATACCCATTTATCATTGTACCAGGGGTTCTGGCCAATGCAACAAGGCAGGGAAAAAATGGTGTAAGAATTGGAAAGGAAGAAATAAAACTGTCATTATTCACAGGTGAATTGTGTATGTGGATAATCCAAAAGAATCTGTAAACAAGCTACTGCAATTAATAAGTAAATTATTAAGATAATTGACTACAAGATCAAATATACAATCGTATTTATGCTAGAAGCAATAATAGAAAATGAAAAATTTTAAGATAACATTTAAAATACCATAAAAATATTAAATATCTCAATAAAATAAAATATATGCCAGATAAAATACACAGTAAACTACAAAAAGTCACCGAAAGATATCAAAAATACTTAAATAAATGGAGGTATATACCAGACACATAATTTGGAAGTCTCAATATTCCAAATTGATCTATAAATTCCATAATACTCTCAATTAAAACTGCAGCAGGTGTCTTTGTGGGAATTGACATGCTTGTTCTAAAGGTTTTATGGAAAATGCCAATCATAGTCAATACAAGAAGAATAAAGAAGGAGACATACACTGTTTTATAACAAGACTTATTATAAACTTACAATAACTAAGATAGCATGATATTGGCACAAAATAAGGTAAATAGAGCAATGGGGAAGAATAGAGGGTTCAGAAATGGATTCATATGTATATGGTTACTCGACTTATGACAAAAGGGGCACTGTAGTGCACCAGGGAAAGGGGAGTTTTTCAACAAATGATGCTGGATTCATAGCCTATTGGGTTACAAATAGAAACAAAGGAAATCTCACTTCCATATTACACCCTATACACATCAATTCCAGATGGACCACAGATCAAAACGCGAAAGATAAAACAGTTACTAGGAAAAAACATAAGAGGAAATTTTACTGGCTTTGGGCAAAGATTTCTTAAACAGAACACAAAACACAATAAAAGATGGTGCTAGAAAAATTAAACATTAAATTAAGAACTTGTGTTAATCAAAAGCATCATTAAGAAAATTTGAAAACAAGTTGCAGATTAGGAGGTGTTTGCAATATATATAATCAATCAAGTTGATGTAACCAGAATACTATCTAAAGAATTTCTACACAGTCAATAAAAACACACAACCCAATAGACAAAAGTGTAGAATACTTCACCAGATACTTCACAAAAGTGGATGTCTACTTTTATTAAGGTACCAAATCTAAACTCCCTTAAGGGCCATAAGATTAATGGGAAAAATGTTCTGTTCCTGTCTCAACCTCCCTAAATCACCCTCAAGTTTCACTGTGAACATTAACTCAACCTAGTACCTCAGTGCTTCAAGAATGAGAAATGTAGTACCAGCACAGAGGGGATCTCTGGAAAGTTACTCAACATCGTCATTCACAGGAGAAATGCAAATTGAAAACAGGGTGAGACATAAATATGCAACCACTTGAATGGATAAAATGAAAAAGATGAATAATAGCAAGTTTTGGTGAGACTATAAAGCAACTGGGATGCCCATGAACTGCTAGTAGGAGCGTAAAGTTAAAGCACTTTGGGAAGCAGTTTGACATTCTATACTAAAACTAACATAGTCTCTGACCCAGGAATTCCACTTTTAATTATATGCCAGAGAAATGTGATATAAAGCTAGAGACAAAACAAGTACATACTCTATACTTTCTTTTATAAAAAATTCAGAAACATAAAAGTAGCAAACAGTGAAAGAAGTCAACATAATGTTTTACTTTGGGCTTGGGAAGTATGCCTGGAGGGAAACACAAAACACTGGGAAACCAGTAATATTTTATTTCTTGACCTGGGTGATGATTACATGGGACATGTTCATTTTGTGAAAAATATAATTATATGCTTACAATTTGCGCATTTCTCTGCAAGTATGTAGTACTTAAAATACATATATTAGATAAGGAAAACACTTGTTAGAATATATCAAATGATCCTTTGTTAGTTTAAAATACACATCTCCATAGTAAAAGTTTAAATTATTTATATACCAAAATGTTACATTTTGGTGGGTGGAAATAGTAATGATTTTGATTTTCTGCTTTGTACTTTTATTTTTTGGGGGTGGAAGTAATGTAGAAAGACATGAACATCATGAAGGTTTGGTCCAAACCTTTAGTAAACCAAAGAGATCTATACTATGCCTTTAAGTAGAACAGATTTGAATCAGGCAGGCAAGAGAAGCAAATGCTAGAGAAATATCTCCATTGATCAGCAGCTTCCGGGTTTCAAGGTCTGTGCAGGAGACCATAGTCAAAGGCTCAATATAGATCCCCTCTGTGCTGGCACTACACTTCTCATTCTTGAAGCACTGAGGTACTAGGTTGATTTAATGTTGACAGTGAAACTTGAGGGTGATTTAGGAAGGCTAAGACAGGAACAGAACATTTTTCCCATTACTCTTATGGCCCTTAAGGGAGTTTAGATTTGGTACCTTAATAAAAGAGAATGAAAAGGAGGGGCTGAAAAATATAGAGGATACTTGTAAGAGACCTTTTGAGTGCTAAATTTCTATGTACTTTTGAAACCAATTTCTTTATTTTCCTTTCAAATGCATAGCTACCTACTTTGTAGTTGAAACTTAGATATTAAATTTGTGATTTAAAGAATAGATATGTGAGTTCAATTGGTGAAATTTTCTTAGCAATCTGGAAAAGGTCAAAGTTTTGGCCTCATGATTTGCATGCTTTGTCACAAGCCAACTCAATCATACATGAAGTAAACAGGTCTAACATGATTTGACTGGCTAAAAGCCAGCCAGTCGCCATGGCACTGTCTCTTAGCTCACAGGTTTTGAATAGTGGTTGGGGCTCTCTAGTTCCAGGTGCATATGAAGTACAGGTTCTTTGGGCAGCTTCAGTTGGTTCCACCATTGTCCTAGCCTATTTTTCTTCTATAACCACAAATAAATTAAAAATTGAGAAATTCATTTTCCTGTTAGAAATAAGAAATTTAGATTCCATTCAGACAGAATATTATTCAGGCAAGTTTCTATGGTTTATTACCTTATAACAACAGATATAGTACCACATTTTTTTGTATTTTCAAAATCAAAACATCAAGGTGGAGAAAAAATAATACTAGTCAAACAGGTTTCCAAGAGTTTTTTTGTTTTGTTTTGTTTTGTTTGTGTTTTACGTAGAGGGAGCTATCTTTTGGGGGTACTTTATTTACATTCTATTATTGAAGCATCACAACAATCCAATGAAACAAATACTATATCATTATCTCCATTTTATAAATGAGGAAACTGAAACAAAGAATTCCTAAGAAACTTATCCAAATTAGTTAGCAGAGCAGGGATTCACATGAAAATCCATATTATTGTAGAGACTAAATTCTTAACCATTCCAATATATTTCCCATATATAGGTGCTATTCAATAATAGAGCAAATATACATTTCTTGATACATCTGTTTTTAAAAATATATATTTTATTGATTTTTTTACAGAGAGGAAGGGAGGTGGATAGAGAGTTAGAAACATGGATGAGAGAGAAACATCCATCAGCTGCCTCCCACGCACCCCCTACTGGGGATGTGCCTGCAACTAAGGTACATGCCCTTGACCGGATCGAACCTGGGACCCTTCTGTCCGCAGGCTGAAGCTCTATCCACTGAACCAAACCAGACAGGGCATCTTGATACTTCTTTACAGCAATTCATTAAGGGAGACATTAATATCATATCTATTTATAGATATACCTATTATTTTAACCACCACTGCCCAAGCTGGTGACTTTCCTTACTCTCTTCTTTACCCTATCCACCAGCTTTGAATGGAAACTGGAAGCAGTACCTCACTAAAGAGTTAATGACACTTTCTTGAGAGAAGTAGTTCTCAACTGGCAGATATTTTATCCACTACCTTCCCCCCAGCTGGAGGCACATTTGCCAGTGTCCGGAGACATTTTTTGTTACAACTTGGGGTGGGAGTGCTTCTGGCATCTACTAGATAAAAGCCAGGGATGCTGCTGAGCATCCTATGATGCAAAGGACTTCCACCCCCCGTCCCAAAGAGAATCACCTGGCTCAAAATGTCAGTAGTGTTGAGGTTGAGAAACTTGGGGGTAATCATAAATTGCCTTACAAGGCTTGTTGTATGAGCTTATCTAGGACAATACCAGTTCTGTAACTAGGCTGCTACCTTATAAATTCTCAACAGCTTTAATGTACTCATGTTGGCTCCTGTGAACAAAAAGAATTGTCTCAAAGATTGTTTCCCAAATGTTTATAGGATTCTCATGCAAGGGGATAATAGTTTATTCCAAGTAACGGGAAACAAACAACTGAAAAGCAAGTCACTCCTTTTAAGGGAAGAAAGAGAGGGAGATGCTCTGAAAGAAGTTGATTCATACATTACATTATTTCTGACCTCATGTTGAGTAACAAATACCTTGACAAAGATAGTCAAATACTGCCCCCAGATATTTGTGTGGAACTCTTAAATGTCAACCAGAGATACAATGAGGGTATTCCGAGGATTAATATTCTCCCCAAATATTGTAAAATAAGAAAATGCATACATCTACAAGTAGACTAATAAATAACATTAAAATTGGAGCCACTGGGTGTAAGCCACTCTGTTTTAAGCATCTTTAATGTCCTGTAATTTATATAGGTGTGTTGTTTTAAGTGGCTGCGTTTAGATTTCTAATGTGCTGTGCAATCAGTTACTGATACATCTTCAGAATATTCCTGGTGTAATATTAGTGCATGGTAGAAGGTTTTGGCTAGAAATAGACTCAAATATAGTATGAGGTATTAGGAAGCTGATGAAGATTATTGATCATAAGAGGTGGTATCTCTTGTGTTGACTTAACTTTACAGAATTCAATGGAGTGAAGTAGAAAGGGCTCATTTTTAAAAAACATATTTTTTCAGTTTTTATTTTTCAATTACAGTTGACATATAATATTATATTAGTTTCAGTTGTACACTCCAGTGATTAGACATTGTATTAACTTACTATGTGATCATCCTAGTAAATCTCATACACATCTGACACCATACATAGTTATTAGAATACTAGCGGCCCGGTGCACGAAATTCATGCATGGGTATCGTCCCTAGGCCTGGCTGGTGATCAAAGCATGAGAGTCTGGCATGGAAGGGCAGGTCCCAGCTGACCTCTGGGCCCTTGGTAGCACCTGTGGCTCTGCTATTTTCTTGTGGATTGAGTAGACTTACTTAGTTTCTATGCCTCAGTTTCCCCACAAGTAAAACAGCATACTGTGAATTTTACCTAAGAAACTTGTGAAGATTAAATGAGATTATACATGTAAAATGAGAAGCACACACTACCTGGCACATGTTACCACTCAAGATGTATTAGTCTTCTCCCATATAACTTTCACAAAATTAATTAATGAAGTTAATGAAACTTAATACACAAAACAGTATGGAATTACATTTTACATTTATTTGGTGTCCTTTTTGACCATCTGAAATCACACTAGCAGCTAGTAAAACTTTTTTATTACATTCTAGTGATATTCAGGGTGTAAGTGAAATTTACAGAGAAATGTAAGTAAGAGATTGATCAGATAACAAAATCACTAATTTGACTTCATCTATAATAATAAATGTGTAATATGCTAATTAGACTGGACATCCTTCTGGACGACTTTCCGGACGAAGCCAGGGCTGTGAGGGCCAAGACAGCCACTGTGGCTGCAAGGGATGAGCCTCTTGCATGAATTTCATGTATCAGGCCTCTAGTCCTATATAATAAAAAGGTAATATGCAAGTTAACCCTCAGGCCCTCACAAGATGGCTGCCTATGACCAGGCCAGTAGGAGGGTTAGTGAGGAATGACCAAATGATTGAACAAGCAGGCTACGTGGGGTGACCAGGCCAGTGAGGGGCTGTGAGGGGTTACCAGACGATTAGGAGCCAGCGGTCCAGGATTGTGAGAGTGATCGGGCCTAAACCAGCAGTCGGACATCTCCTGAGGGTTCCCAAATTGGAGAGGGTGCAGGCTGGGCTAAGGGGACCCTCCCCATGCACAAATTTCATGCACTGGGCCTCTAGTTGTTATATAAAAAAATAATTTTCCATAAAGATATATAGAGCATCTTTCTGAATGTAACTAGTAAATTACAGTAAATGTGGGATGCAAATAAATAGGAAATACTCTTTTTTTTTAAAAAAAATCTGGGACTGGGTCAGGGTTTTTAAACCATACTGTGAAAATATTGGCCTATAGCTATTAGGTACCAAGGATTGTCAGTGTTGTCTGATATACTTCCGGGGGTAATGTGAGTTGGTACAATTTTTGATGGTAACTTAGAAATATGTCTTAAGTGTGAAAACAATTATTCTTTTTTATTTATAATCACAATTCTATGAATGTATTTTGAGAAAATAATACTTAACAATTTATTGACAAGGATGCTTATCTAAATAAGTTTTATAACAATAAAAACTTAAAATATTATAAATCACCAAAAATAGGTCAAATAATTTATCATATCCATGTGATAGGATGCTATGAAGCCATTTAAAAAATGTTGACACAAGAAAATGCCCAAATATACTAAAGTACAAAAAAATGGAATCTAAAACTTATTTTTCAACATAAAACTGATTTTATTATATATATATTAGAGGCCCAATGCACAAAAATTCATGCACCAGGAGGGGGTGGGTCCCTCAGCCCAGCTTGCCCACTCTCACAGTTTGGGAGCCCTCAGGGGATGTCTGGGCTGATCAGGGGAAGGTGCCACCCCCATCACCCCGCTGCTGCTGCCACTACTGGCCGCTGTGGCTGTGAGGCCTGAGCCCTGGGCCTCACAACTGCCAGGGCTCATGGCTGCCTGAGTCCACA
>NW_006281978.1:62846-64251 GCF_000327345.1 Myotis davidii | reverse complement strand
GCTTTCTCCCCAACACAAACTCAAAAGATGCTCCACAAGTTTTCCTTCAGACTTTCCACGGGAAACATAAATCAGGAAGAAAAATGGCTTTAGGTGCTGAGACCTGAAGTGGAATTTCAACCTGAAGGAACTGCTTGGAACAAGCGCTCTCTTTCTTTTGATGAAGCCACCAAGAGGCTGGGTCCACAGTTCTCTCCTCTGAGCAGCCTTCGCAGATGAGGCAAAGGGGGGAAGAGGACCAGTTCCCTGGCCAGGGTGTCGCCAACCTAATGGATGCTGGCACTTCTGCTCATCAGCTTTTGAGATTTCTTAACTAATGTGCTAATGTGTTATCTATCTTTTATCTCATTTATTTATTTATTGGTTTGAGAGAGAGACAGAGAGAGAGAGAGAGAGAGAGAGAGAGAGAGAGAGAGAGAGACATTTACATAAATAAAGTGAATGTCCCAACAACAGTGGTTGCATCTGGGTGGAGGTATTATGGATGACTTTTGTTTTTACTTTATACTTTTATTTTGTAATTTATTTTTAGCAAAAAGAATTACTTTTATAATCAGTATGTAAAATAAATACTATATGATATATAGTTTTGGAGGACTTTCAGAGCATGCAATTTTACTTCAGCTCTGAGGGATGGGCCTGCTGGTCTGTCAGGAAAGAAGAGAGCCAAATTAGTGGGCTAACCAGCCTTGGAGAAAAATCTAGAGCAACAGTCTCTTTAACGGCCTAATTAACAAGTAAGCTGTGTCTAACTAATTTAAGTAATAGGCTTGTGTACCTGCAATTTACCTAATCAGTGTATGGTTTATACGTTGAGATTGCCAAGCTGTAAGTAGTTTTTCACTCCAACTGGCTGACTGAGGATGTGTGTGCAGTAGACATGGTGCAGAGGAGTGTGGCAAGGGAGAAGGAAATAAAAAATACTGGGAGCCATAGGGCACAGAGTTCAGAAAATAATCAGTCTATTTGTGTGTATGTTTACATTTTTATGTTATTAGTCTACAACTAAAATTTTGTTGGTTGACTAATATTATAAAATTTACTTAGTCACAAAATGTTCATTTAGTGTGTTATCAGCTTTTCTCAACTATGCTAAAATTTTGTTTACATCTTTGTTTCCTTGGTACATTCTATAAGGAAAACTAGGTCAAAGGGTATGAAAATTCTTTAACTTTTTGATACATGTTGCCAAATTGCCCTCCAGAAATTTATACCGATTTGCAGTCCTATCAACTATGCAATTGATTTACCTTATATACTTTGAGATATTCTTAAGTAGAATAGGATAAAGACTGGATTCAAAATAAAATTTGAAGTAATTTTAAAGGGACTTCAGAAAATTCTC
Organism: Myotis davidii; assembly: GCF_000327345.1. NCBI lineage: Eukaryota > Metazoa > Chordata > Mammalia > Chiroptera > Vespertilionidae > Myotis > Myotis davidii. The sequence goes on along the minus strand of NW_006281978.1, from coordinate 62,906 downwards.
ATGTGATTCTGTTCTTGATGATAACTCTGAAAGCTCCCTCTTTCCTATATTGGAATCTAG
>NW_006281978.1:35517-62791 GCF_000327345.1 Myotis davidii | reverse complement strand
AAGCAACAAATATTTATTGAGCCTGCTATGCTCCAGGCCTCCTTCAAGACACTGAGCATACACTGTTGAACAAGACAAGGTCCCTTGTCCATGAATCTTGTAGACTGGTAATCTGCAATAAGCCAACCATTTCTTCTACAGCCCCTTTCCAACACAAAATCTTTTGCTCTAGTCAGAACTGTATCATTGTTTTCTGCTCATTCTTGCCTGATTACAGTTAACTTGTCCCAGAAGTCCTAATTGTTTCAAGGCTTATCCTATGTCCTCTGTGAAACTTTCCCTAGCTATTCTAATTATCTGAGCACTTAAATCTGTACTCACAATTTAGCACTTGATTATTTATTGTCTTACCCAATTTTCTAATACCCTCCTTAAAAAGCTTCTCCATAGAACTTAGTGTGCTTATGTGCCAAGTAGCCTCTTTCCCCCCCACAGAACCTTGCTTTAATACAGTAGAATGAGATTCTAAATAAGGCTTCTTTGTCTTGGACCAACCCTTTCCAAGAAGATTTTATTACAGAGGTCCCAAAGGTTTTCATGTCAGTCTAGTTGCATGTATAAGGCAGAACCTCTGAAGTCAGTGTTTGAGTGGGGCTCCAGCAAAGAGCATGGGCCTGGGAATAAGTTTCCTCAAAATGATACAATTGCCACCTATTTCATAGTGTTGTTAGGAGGATCAGATGAGAAGTTATATGTGTGAAGTATGAAATGTTATATGTGTAAAGTATAAAGTGTTATAGTTTTCTATTTTTTTTTTCTTAAAGGGGAAAAGGAGAAATGCTCCAACACCAAGTACAGGTGGAGAGGACTCTAAGATAACTGCTTGCCAGAAATTGCAGGGCTGGGCATAAAAGGACACTGTAATGCCATTTTTTTTTGTTTTAACCTTTGCTTATATAATGGACCATCTGATTTGTACCCTATGACTTTTTGGTAGCAGGAAAACTTAATAGAAGAGAGATGGCAAGGCAAAGAAAGGAGATATCAATGGGACAGCTTGAACTTCCAATTTGACAAAGAATGTGTGTTTTCCATTGGTCAAATGGATGCCACCAAAGATAGCCAGGCTTGAGTCTTCTTGCCAGTATGCTATCCAAGGGCTTCCAGGTGATGGAGGTGTTCTCTGTAGTCAGAGGCTCTGAGGTATACTAGTGAGGCCGGTTTGGAGGAGGTTGCAACTGTATGTCAGAGAATAGTAAGAAGAGGAGCCACGTGCACATACAGTTCCAGACGACTTCACACGCCTTCCTGACTTGGATACCTGCCTTGTAGAAGGCATTGATTACCAGTAATTCATAGGCAGGGAAGCAGTGACAGCGGAAGGCCGATTAGAACTGGAGCTCTTCCCATCCCCAACCCTGCAAAGGAGAAAGGGACTCTGAAAGAGAGGGGAGGAATGAAAGAGAACAATTTATTACCTCACCACTCCAAGTTCCTTGAGCTGAAGTCTGGCTGTTACTGGAGGGAGAGAGAAGATAAATAGTAAACAGGCAATGAATTCAAGTTTTAAAATGGGTTGGACTAGTTTGGACTTTTTAATACCTACAAGTGACCAAAAAGCTACGGGATATGCCTGAGGTATTGTTTTGTTTTCCTCATGTGTTTATTTTATTTTTTTTTAAGTTGAGGAATAATTGACATATAACACGATATTAATTTCAGGTGTACAACGTATTTGTATATATTGTGAAATGATCATGGCAATAAGACTAGTTAACATCTGTCACCATGGTCACAAAATTTTTGTGTATGTGATGAAAACCTTAAGATCTACTCTCTTAGCCACTTTCAAATATACAATACTTGGCTCATAGCTCAGTGGTTGAGCTTTGACCTATGAGCTGAGAGGTCATGGTTTGATTCCAGGTCAGGACACTGCCTGGGTTGTGGCTCAATCCCCAGTGGGGGTGTGCAGGAGGCAGCCAATCAATGATTCTCAGCATTGATGTTTCTATCTCTCACTCTCTCTCCTTTCCTCTCTGGAATCAATAACAAAACAAAACAAAACAAAACCCACCAAATATACAATACAATATTATTAACTATAGTCGCCATTCTGTACATTACATTCCCATGACTATACATTTTATAATTGAATGTTCACATCTCTGGCCCCCTTCTCCCATTATACCTACGACACCCCCTTGCCTTTGGTAACTACCAGTCTGTACTCTGAATCTATGAGCATTTTATTTTTGTTGTTATTTTTTAGATTCCACATATAAGTGAAATCATATGGCATTTTTTTCTCTGTTTGACTTATTTCACTTAACATAATACCCTTAAAGTCCATCCATGCTGTTGCAAATGGCAAGATTTCATTATTTTTTATGTCTGAATTGTATATGTATCCCACATCTTCATTATCCATTCATCCATCAATGAACACATAGGTTGTTTCCATGTCTTGAATATTGTAAATAACACTGCAATAAAAATAGGGGATGCATATATTCTTTCAAATTAGTGTTTTTGTTTTCTTCACATAAATACCCAGAAGTGGAATTGCTGGGTCTTTTGGTAGTTATATTCGTAACTTTTTGAAGAAACTTTATACTGTTTTACATAGTGGCTGCACCAATTTACATTCCCACAAACAGTGGACAAATGTTCCCTTTTTCTCCACATTCTTGTCAACAATTATTACTTCTTATCCTTTTGATAGTAGCCATTCTAACAGGTGTGAGTTGTTGTTTCATTGTCGTGTATAGAAATACAACACATTTTTGTATCTTGATTTTGTATTCTGCAAATTAATGAATTTGTTCAATAGTTCTAACAATTTTGGGTTGAGGAGTGCTTATGGTTTTGTGTATATAATGTCATGTCATGCAAATAGTGTTAGTTTTACTCCTGAGGTATTTTTAAGGTTCAGAAAATGGAGATTTAGCACACCATGGTTAAAAGCAGTAGTTAGAAAGAAGTTCCATGCATATCCACTATGATTCAGTAAACTGGACATCTTAGAATAGGTAATAGAAATTAATACCTATATCAGGAAATGTTGCTGTTTTCTAGCTCCACAGATATTTTTTTCATGATGAAGTCATGAAACAGCAGTATGAGTGTTTTTCTCTTAGTTATTTAGAAAAATGAGACTAATACGCATTGCACTTATTTCACTTGGTACACCTCATTGGAATGAGCAATTCAAATTGGTAAAATGATTTAATGGAAAGGTATTATGTAAGAGGTTGTGTTATAATTTTTCATTCATCTAAAAATAATATTTCCCAGTAAGTCTTAATTATATAGCTCTCATTATTTCTAGACACAAAAGATCTAAACAAATGAATCAGCCTGTAAATGCACACGGAGGCATTAGCGAGTGTTATGTAATTACAAGACGGGTGTATCACCACTCTTAAGCCTGAAAACAATAGTATCCCCAAAACACAGGGTAATGGGAAGCCTAAAATCTTAACTACCAGTGACTGGTTGCAGCACTCCACTGTGTTAACAACTATACGAATACTGATAATAGACCTGGACTTTTTTTATTTATAAGCCCTCCTGACCATGGGTGTTGGTAGAGATCTTGGTACTGGTTTCATAAACTGATCTCTGATTCTAGGAAGTCCATGTAACTGATTCAATTGATTTGTACACTGAATCAGTCCTCCTCTCTTCAGTAGTATCCCTAAGTGATTTCTACCTTGGAAAAGTGAGATATCTGGCAGATGTTAAGGTGTTATCATTTCAGGCTGGTGATGAGTACTAATTATCCTTGGTTTATATTTTAAGAGGGGACTGACTGAGAAGGAGGGACAGATGGAGGGGAGACTGCCAAGAAAGGTAAAACAGTTTGATAAGACAGACTGGGTTAGGCATGATATGGGTGAAAGGAAGGAGAAATAGAAGTAAACAACAAAAAGGAGGAATGCTGAGAAGAGGGAATGAACTTATAGAATAATCAACAAAGGCTAAGATGGGAAGGAGAAGCTCCATAGTATGACTACCGGGAAAAGCTCAGGTTCTAATAGAATTGTGTTTGAGTATCAGCCCCTGCATTTTCCAGCCCGATGACCTTGGACAAATCATTTCACTTCTCTGTGCCTATTTATTCATCTGTAAAAATGGAGAGAATAATAGTATACCGATTTGGGGGAGTTGTGAGGATTGAAAATAACATTTATAAAGTACATGTCATATGGCAGCTAGTCAAACAAAGGGTAGCTGATGCTATTACTGTTGTGGTGGTTATCATTATTGTTAGAGGAAGTAACAGTATTGCTCTTAGTGACAGTATTGTTTGACAGTAATGAAACAAACAAATCAGATAGCCTTCCTTCTAGAAGTCAGTTTAAGCAAAGGAAGCTAAAACATCGCTGTACATGGTGAAGGAGGAAAGAAATCATTATTTTACTCACATATTAGACATTCTATGAACATAACTTGTATATTAAAGGATGTCAGCCAAGCAAGAAAAAATAAATGTTATACTTTATATCAGCGATTTTCAACTGATGTGACCCAAGAATATTTAAAACATGCACTACCTGACTATTAAGTCAGGGGCACTGACCTCTTTTCCCTTAGATTGAAAAAAAAAGAAAAGAAAAGAAAAGAAAAAGAAAAAGAAAACAGCCAACAAAACAATAGCTTTCTGGTGCAAGTGAATTAAAATTATATCTATTTTTTTGTCAGATTGGTAAAAAATATATTTATTGGTGTGCTGCAAAATTTTAGTAGTTTATGTGCACCATGACATGAAAAAGGTTGAAAATTGCTGCTTTATACACATGATTGTTTGTTTTCCTTGGCAATTCTTTTTCCAGTTCTCTAGAATATGTAGTAATGACAACTCCCAATTTGACCTTTATTAATTAGAATAAGATATTGAAAATTTCTACACATAAACATAGACAATATTAACATATTCTTTAATTTATTTTATCTTCTAAAAGGTCTCTAGTAGTTGGATTTCAATTAGGTTCCATAATGAAATAATCTTTTAATGCTTGCTTTTATTTAAAAAGATAACAAGAACAATTATTCTATTGATCGTATGAAGTAAATAATTTCCTTAGGTGAGAAAGCAAAAAATTAGGCACTGAATCTCTGAAGAGCTGGAGCACATAGTTCTGATACAAAATGCAAACTGGCAGTAAGCATGCCTTACAACAATGATTTTAAAAGGAGAAATACAAATGCATCAAAGGTGAAGACTAAATATTTCTCTCCTTTAATGCATCATTACAATAGTAGCAGACAACTAGTTCAAATTAAAATGTTTATTCATTGTTGCTAACAATTTAAAGAGTACCCCTACTGGCTCCATAATCAAGGTTTCAAGGTAATAGAATTAGTATTGATGTACCAAAGAAAGCCCTTATCTGTCTTGGGAGAGAATTTTTTAAATTTATTTTAAAAAATCCACATTAGCTCCATTACCTAAAGTGATTCTGATATCTCTTATATAAAAGATTCGTTTGGTTAAAGATACTCCAAAAAAGGGGGAGGGAAAGCTGCATTACATGGTGGTTATTTAGTGAAGTATCTAAACCTTCAGTAGGCTCCAAATCTCATGTGTTTGTTACACCCCAGAGAAAAATATGTGTCTACCTTTGTTTCTTAGCTGTAAGTACTAAAATTCAGCCCTCTGAACACCCAGTACTGAATGTCTTCAGTATGAATCAGTTGAGTCTAAATCTCTCAATGGTGAGTGACCCTTGCAAATTAACTATGTGAGACTCAGCTGCGAAGGAAGCACCAAATGCTGTCTGAGTTGTAACTTCTTCAAGGAGGAAATACAGATCAGCTTATTCAATATTACTGAAGAAGAGGTTAAACAGAGTTTCATCTATGTGTACTGTTCTTTTGGATAGGGAGGGTCAAATGATGCTTAATTATTTCATGTCATCATTAATGCTGATGGACACACCAAGGCTCATGCAGCAAAAATGCTGCAGAAAAAGCATTTTTAAACATCCTGTCTTCATGTTTGTATAGTAAAGTGGTTTGAGAGCATAAACTTTAGTCAGATAGTCTGGGTTCAAATATCAGATCTGTCACTTACTAGTGGTATAACTTTGAGCAAGTAACTTAACTTCTCAGAACCTCTCTCTCTTCATTTGTAAAATGGGGATTATAATAGTTCCTACCTCAAATGGAGTTCTATGAGAATTAAATGAAATCATAAATGTATAGCGCTTAACACAGTGCCTGGCTCAATAAACAACTATATCTTCCCTTTTCCCATCAAGAATCTCCTTCCTTCCATCTTCCTTTTTTTCCCCACAGCCCATTCCATTCCACATGGCCTTTAAAAATCTATGTAGTAGTGTGAGTAGGAATGTAAATTGGAATCACTTTGGAAACCTGTTTGGCAACATCTACCATAATCCAGAAAGTCCACTTTAGATCTACGCCTAAAAGGAATATACACAGAAGATATGTTACAACAAAGTTCATAGCCATACTCTTCAAAATAGCCCCAATCTGGAAACAGTCCAAATGTCCATCAGTAAAACAAATCAATTGTGGTATAGTCATATATTGGAATATCATATAATATAAAAATAGACAAATTACAGGTCTATGTTATAATATGATTGGATCTCCAAAATATTGTTGAGCCAAAAGAGCTCAGATGTAAAGTGTACATGCCATAATATTCCATATAAAAAGTTAAGAAAACTTGCAAAACTAATTTATTATGTTAAAATTCAAGATAGTGGTTAGCCTTTAGGAGGGTAAGGAGGGGTCTTCTGAGGTCCTGATACTGTTGTTTCTTGAACTTGATGGTAGATGCATGTGAGTATCATATTTGTGAAAATTTATTAAGTGGTACACCTATGATTTGTACACTCAATACTTTAAAAAAAAAAGCTGTATGGTATGCTACAGCAAATGTAAAAAGTAATAATGAAATTGAACAGATTCACTTTTCCTATTTAGAAAGTACGAAAGTATTCACTAGTAGCTATGGTTTTCTTTTAAGGTTCTCTGGCATATATTCTCCTTTAGTATTCTCTAAGAAAATAGTGTACGTTTCCTCAGCCCATCCACTAGCTGCTGCAGCTAGAAAATCATTTCCTCCTTGGCTGCCAGAAAGGAAATCTACATGATTGTCTTTCCTAAGTAAGTCTTGTTACCTAGAATTGAAGACAATTTTAAAGAAATAATGTATCAGTGTTTTGATTATGGGTGGAGTCTGATATTTTAATAAAGTGGTTAATGTCTGAAATTATAAACTTTAAAGGGCTATTTTAGTAGGGTTCTTTCAGGATAAGGTTAGAAAAAATTTGTGCAAAATTTTCACATCCAAATAGCTAGAAAAAAATCTTTAGGTAATGAGCCTGCTTTAATTTTAGTGACTAAAATCAAAATTGAAGGAATTTTCATGGACAATGACATAAATTTAATCTTAGTAGAAGAGTGTGGACTATAACTATTGAATCCATTTTTATTTTAACATTTTTTTCCTGGACAAAATCACAATTATGAATAAACCTTTAACTTGCTGTCAAAGTTCTTTTTTTAACTGAGCAGATTCATGGCTGTGGTATGTGTGTCCTGGAAGGAAGAGATAGCCCATAGTTAAAAGTCCAGCATTGCACAACTCAGTGCATCGAGGTCATTAATTATAATTTTGAAGTTTTTTCCCCCACAACTAGAGTATACTTTGTGACATCCCCAAATTAACAATTACTTTACTATTGAATATCAGCTCATGACTTAGGTCTAGATTTCAAAGCACATGAATGGCCACACTTTCTCTCTGAAATGTTTCTTAGTACTCCAATAATTAACAGTCTCCCCATGTTCTTCCACACCATGCTCATCCATGCTCTTGTGACTGAGTTTATGTAGTTCCCTCTTTCCTGTGCCCACTCAAGTTCTATCTTTTTCAAGTCCCAAAATAAATAAAAAAATCACAAACACAATTGTCTCTCAGTTAATGAGTCACATTAACTTAAAGAAGAGAAAACATACTTTTGGTGTTTTATGACCTCTTGGAGATGCATTCTAGACCAGTTGCCCTTTCTCTTTTTTGAGCACAAAGTAATTCAATGGCTCTTCTGAGTAAAATTTTCTAATAAGTATTTGCTGAGTGCCTGCTCTGTATAAGGTTTTGTGCCTGGTGTTGGGAATACAGGAATGATAAAGAACAGTTGTGCAACCCTCAGAGAACTTGAAGTCCTGAGGACTAAACAAATAGTCTCACATAATGTACAATATGTGTTGGGTAGCCTAGGATTACAGAGGAGAGGCATCTAAACACAGTCTGCAGTAATGGAGGTACAACCACTGTGGAAAGCCCTGGAGGAGGTGACACCTAAGCAGAATCTTAAAGGATGAGTAGTTGTTAGCCAAATGAGGAGGGCAGGAATTTCCAGAAGTAGAAATAGTATGTGCATACCTAGGAAAGGACACAGAAGCTCAAGAGTTTGAGGCAAAGAATGGCACAAGATGACACTAAAACGGTACACAGGGGCCATATCATGAAAAGCCACGCAGGGCAATGGGAACAATATCCCCTAAAACAAATAAGTAAACAACAGCACATTCTCTAAAATAAGTTCTACCTTAATGTTATGTCCTTGATGCTCTAAACTCTCATGGCTAGTAGAAATTTTTCTACTGTGTAATAGGCAAGGAAAATAGCTGGTGGTTTTCCTCTGCCAACAACCATTGCCTTGCTATCCCCATACTCTATCTACCCTTAAGATTCCTATTCTCTTCCTCTTCCCATGGTTACCATCTGTTTGCAGTGCCCCATGGAAACAGAACTTGATACAGGACTTTGATAGTTTGGTAAATGCTATTAGATTTGCTTTTCAGCTTACTCTTTTATAAAGAGGTGTATAAGTCTCTCTTCCTCTCCTCTTTTCTATGTCAAAGATAGGCTATAATTCCCTTATCTTAGCTTTTAGATCGCGTCAGTAGTATTTCATACTAATAGAAACACACACACACACACACACACACACACACACACACACACACACACTCACTCACCAACCTGTCTATGTTCAAGATCAATTTAGATGAAATATCTTGATATTTTCTCCTTACTGCCTTCCCACTTCCCTTATAGGCTTTCCTCTGCCTCCTTACCTGCCCAGATTCCCCAGGGCATATTTCTATTGCAGTCAGTGGAGAACAAAGGCGCTCCACATAGGATACAGACTTTGGCTCTCTGCTGGTATCTCTGTGTGCCCGATTTGTACTGTTTCAGAGATTGCCATAATCTTTTACCTAGGAAAATGTCATTTAAATTTTTTGAGTTTTCTTATTAAGAGGTGTTACATTGGTAAACAGCATAAAATAATTCTTTCCTCCCCAACCAAGTTACGATGCTTCCTTCTAGTTTACTTTCTAGGCCTTACTTTTCTTACAAAGGGGAGTCTTTTGTTAGGGTTAGAATTTCCCATAAAACTGCTCAATAATTTGTTTTTGTTTGACGTCTTTGAAGTACTACACAAAGCAATCCCTGTAAAGGGCAATGCCTCCTGAAGGCTGAGAAAGGTGCCTGAGACATAGGCTCAAATTTGCTCTTTTCAGTCAGAGCCAGCTGAGTAATAGTATCTAAATTGGCTGCTTTTCAAGGTTCCTAACTCAGGAACTTTTCTTCTGGGAGCAGCGTTTGCCTCAGGGGATCAAGTGCTTTCTAGTGAGGGCAAATTTTTGGGAAACCCCAGGGCTGAGGGTAGTATGGTCTATTCATTAAAATCTTGGGGAACAGAATGGGCCCCACAGACCAGTGGAGATCAGCACTTGGTCCCAGGACAGAGACTAGAATAAAACCGGAGGCTAGGGGGGAGCTGGGAACCTGGGAAAGCAGGTGAGATTGCGAAGGCACCTGCTGGGCTCTGAGTCAAAGGCTGTCAGTCCTCTCGCTGGGGCTGCTCTGCTCTCTCCCAGCCCAGCCCTTTTCCTGGGGCTGGGCAGGGGATTGCTACATGCCAGCTTACCTGGGGAAAAACACGTTGGTCTCTTCCAGTAATTGACACGACAGGTCGCTCCGGAGAGGGGAGGAGAGAGCTTCCCTTCATAAATGGTCCCACCCCTGGACAAGGTAGCTCACTCTGACAGGTAACAACTGGGAGTGTACACCTGCCACCAGTCCAGCTCAGCAGGACTGTGAGACGAGGCGGAGCTCGAGCAGAGGGAGTGAGCGAACAATGGACAACTTGAAGTGCCCCAGCTTCTTCAAGTGGAGGGAACGATTAGGGTTCTGGGAGCTGCAGAGGTACGGAGGGCCTGGGAAGAAAAATTTTAAGGGGAGGCAAGTCTCAGTTTTTGCTTTCTGTGTTTATTACTTTTCCACATTTCTGTTCAACTGCCGTCCAGTGTGCCTGAGATGTCTTCAGAGAGTAGAGGAAAAATAAAACAGCTCTTACTCCAGTAGCTAGAAGACAGGGGCACCTCATCCTCTGCTTTGAGTGTGCCCAGAAAACCCTGCTTTCTGTTTCTCTCCAGACTGTGTCCATATGCTAGAGAAAAATGAGAAAATACTCCGTTCTTATCTGACCTGAGGAACCCTCCATAGCCCAGAGCAGCTAACAGGTTGGGAGACAACTCCTCTCCTCTGAAGTGGAGAGAGAGCTGCTCCACCTGGTGGGACAGGAGAAATTGTCTCTGAATATTATCCTATGGCTTTCAGAAAAGCACTGATTTTACTCTCCAAGATAGGGGTTAAGTTAAACTTCCCCACATCCAAAACTCTCAGACTATGAGAAAAGGAGTTTCTTTCTTCTTTCATTCCTTCGTTTCTTTTTCTTTTCTTTTCTTTTCTTTTCTTTTCTTTTCTTTTCTTTTCTTTTCTTTTCTTTTCTTTCTTTCTTTCTTTCTTTCTTTCTTTTTTTCTTTCTTTCTTTCTTCTTTCTTTCTTTCTCTCTTTTTTTTTAGTGGAAGCTATAGCTGACCTTTCTCAAAAATCTTCTACAATCTCAAGAGTATTGAGCTTTACCTAGTTCATCTTTAAGACTTTTCCATTTGCAAACTTATTTGTCCACTTTTATTTACCCTTCATACTGGGCGCCACATGTAACCTTTCCACCAAAATTTGGATGATCTCACCTGGAGAAGTAGTTCAAATATCTGCCTACAGAGCTTTTTCACTTCAAGAGGTAAATGTAAAGTAAAAGCAGTCATTAGCAGAAATTTCTTCAACTTTGGGTAGCATTCCCCTTAGCTCAGGTTCTACGGTTTTCAGGCTCTTTCTCTCTCTCGATTAGTGAAATTATGCTTCTATGGAATTTTTAATAGTAGAAAGACAAGCTGTTGATATTTTCCCTTCTCCAGAAAGTGACAGCGTCATCTGAGAATTTCCATGTTGATGAAAATGATGAGAATCAAATACGTGGCAACTGGTCCAAAAAATCGGATTATCTTCTGTCTATGGTTGGATATGCAGTTGGATTAGGGAATGTGTGGAGATTCCCATATTTGACCTACAACAATGGCGGAGGTATTTCCCCTTGCCCCCATATCTTTCTCATCCAGCTTTAAGTGGAGTTCTTTAAGGCCTCTAAGTATGTTTTAAGAACTGAGGAAAGGTATATGATGTTTTGGGTTAGTGGGAGAATAGGAAACAAGCATATTGTATTTATTATTAGACTGTAAATTGTTAGCTTGTTAGGAAGGTAGCTTCACAAAATCCTCACATATAAACATGATAAAAGTTGTATATTTACAACTTCTGTGTTTTGGATTTGAGATCTTGTATAATCTCTAAATGTGATTTACTATTCTTAATTTATACATTCCTGTGATAATCTGTTCAGACTTTAGTGTTAGCAAAAGACAGTGATTTCTAGTTCTAATAAGAAGTTTAAGTAAATTGTTTGTATGCGTTTTGGAAATTTAGGTGTGGGAGCAGTTGATTAAAAAATAATTAAAGGTTTAGTATTTGAAGCTGCAATATTCAGTTACATGTATCCCTAATTGAATTGATTATGTAGAAGATCCTTTTAAAATGCAATAGAATTTAGTTCAAGACAAGGTGTTTAATTTCTGCAAAATAATACTGTTTATACCTCAGATATTACTAAGGAAGACTCAATTAGAACAACAAGGAAAAATAATTCTGAGATAACACACAAAGGGATACAAAATGAGTTGCATAATTCTCTAGTAATGTTGAAATAACTTTTCACTTACACCATATTTTACTCACTTGTAATTACAGGTTCTTTTAGAAGTATAGAGGTGCCATGCCCTTATATTTCATAATTGGATACAAGTGAAACTGTGCCACTGTAATTATTTTTCTTGGTACAATAGGATATTGTGTGGCGATATTTCAATCTTATATTCCTTGTTAATTGGTTGCATTAAAAGGTTCACACCGACCTTCAGAGACTTAAGAAAGAAGTTCTGTTTATAAAAACTTTAAGTGTGGTGTGGCAAAAAATTCCCCTAGGTAGAGCCTATGTCATTTAGTCATGGGTTTGGTATACTTTTGAGCTGGAAAACGGGTCAGAAATCACAATCTTTTTGGTGTCTATAGCCTAAGGTCCAGTGTAGTGAAAAGAAACATTCAAGCTCCTTTCCAGCCTCTTGTATTCAGTTTTAGAATATGAATTTCCCTGTGATTTGACATCATACACAGACCAAGTAGTTGCCCTAAATTTTCAGGAACTATATAAAACTAGGTTTAATAGAGTTTTCAAACATAGCCAAAACACAATAGTATCATTTATTGTATGCCATTATCTCATTTACCATTTTCTCTAAGAATTAATACATTATATGAACTCTCAGTTTTTAAAGATCACATCATTTGGGTAATAGATGAACTCAACTCTCTGAATTGCTTCGTTCTCTTTTTGCCCAAGGGTAGAAGATGAACATAAAATTCAAATTTGTCAAATATTACAAAGCCGATTTAAAAAATATGGTCAGGACACATAAGTAATAACTTAATCAATAAAGAAATTAAAAAAAATGGTCAGTTGAATTAAAAATACGTTAAAACCTGGAATCATTTAAATCTATAAATTCTTTTTAGCAGTTTATGAAAAAAGAAGTACTATACTTCCTTAGAGTCTAGGCCAGCAGTGTTACCAATGTGTACTACTGTACTGTATTACTTTACCAATATGTTTGTTATTAATAATGAAAAATATAATGGGTGAAAAGCCATATATCACACTGGGGAAAATAATCCCTTTCTCCCTCTAAAAAAACTATTCACACTGGGCTAGTAAGCCTTTGATTACTGTTGTAAACAGGGATATTTTGTATTACATTTTCTTCATAAATATCATTGACAGGACTTAAACTATTAGTCATAATAATGACGGTATGATTATTGCAACATCTGTAAAAGCATATTTGTCCATATGTTCTAGTGACTAGTGACTTGTAAATAACAAGTAGTTTATTGTCTCATTATTTTTAGTAAAATATAGTTTGAGGGTTGCAAAAATGTAATTCTCAGGTATGATGTTACAGTATCATAATATGAAAAATATATGAGGAAAAAATGTAATATGGTAAATAAAATGTACATAATCCAGGAGCCCATTTTTATACACTGATTCTCACATTTTCTTATTAAATTTGTTTAGACTTCTAGAATACTTGATCAATGAGTTTAGTGTTATGTCCCTGTTTCTACCCACAGTATGATAAAACTTCTAATGGGCAATATTATGCCCCAAAAGTAGGCAGGAAAAAAAGTAAAATAATAAAAGATATTTTTTTATTTATTACATGTGAGATAATTAGTCCTCATAAAATTAAAAGCTAACTCTGAATGCATCTCAAAAGTTCAGGCTCTTCTAACAAAACAATAAATTTCTTATTAAATTGAATGAAGGCCCTTATAGCTGTTTGAAGAATAATGACCTTAACTGCAATGACTTCCCCTCTGAACCACATTTAACATTTGCACCCTATTTCTTAAAAATAGGCCATTTATTTTTAAAAGAGAAAGGAGGGAAACTAACTTCGAACATATGCTATGCGCCTGCCATTCTGCCAAGTGTTCTCTCATAGGCTCTGTAACTAAACCCTCACCATACACTGATGAGTTGTTACACATAATTCTTCCCATTTATGAAGAACATTCGATTCAGAAGTTAGGTAAATTACCTCAGGCCACATAACTAGTGAATGGTGGAACCAGGATATACAGCTCATTCGGTCTGGCTCTAAAACATAATGATCATTCAACTCCTCTGGATTGCTTCTTATGGGCTATTGTTTTTAATAAGCACAACCACCACATTACTTATACAGCCAGTCCTCAAATAATGTCGTTTCGTTCAACATAGTTTTGTTGTAATATTGATGAGTTGCTCTAGGAACTTACCTCTTGGTTCTATTAATTAGTTTTATTAAAATTGCTTTTATTAATGTCATTTCACTTAAAGTCGCAGAACCTACTGAGGATGTTAAGTGAGGACTTACTGTACTAGCATCCTCATTTCATAGATGAGGAATCCAAGGCTTAGAGAATCGAGGACTTTTTCCCAGAAAGTAGTAAATTTGGGGCCTAAACTCAGAAATCTGACTCCACTGTATCAGAATGCTTTCAAAATGTTATGCTAGTTAATCGCCATCAAAATTTGGGGATATAATAGTGCTTTGTTTCTTTTTTGCATTTTCTAGGTGCCTTCTTGATACCTTATGCGATTATGCTAGCATTGGCTGGTTTACCATTGTTCTTCCTAGAGTGTTCACTGGGACAATTTGCTAGCTTAGGTCCAGTTTCAGTTTGGAATATTCTTCCATTGTTTCGAGGTTGGTATTAAAATGTGTTTCCTATTATAATTGTTGGTCTATTCATGCATATAGCTGTCTTCACTCTGAGAAATAAAACTGTTTAAAATTTGGACAGGTTAAAGACAAAGACCAATACATTTTCTGCATATTGACACACTAGAATTTAAAAATCAAATGTTAATTTTCATTTCTGTTTGTCTCAGGCTGCAGATATGGAAGGGGTAAGGAAGAACTAGAGAGGGTTGTAAGGGTGTCATTCTTTTCCTATTTTTCACCCTTTTAATTCTCTTGGCACATGGTCCTGCTATGCATTCATTTCATGGCTCTGGCATTTTTCTACTTCAGGTAGTCTTTGCCTTCTTGCTTTTGCATATCTTTTACAATGCCTCATTCAGAAAAGTTGAAAGGTCACAATTTTCTTTTTCTTGGATGCTCTTAATAGAATAAAACACTAGTAAAGTTTTTTAAAAATATATTTTTATTGATTTCAGAGAGGCAGGGAGAGGGAGAGAGAGATAGAAACATCATTGAGAGAGAATCATTCATTGGCTGCCTCCTGCACGCCCCCTACTGGGGGAGGATTGAGTCCACAACCCGGGAATGTGCCCTTGGCAGGAATTGAACCTGGGACCCTTCAGTTCACAGGCTGACACTCTATCCACTGAGCCAAAGCAGCTATTATTAACATTATTAAACATAAAACAGCCTTTCTATCTGTAGCTATATCTCATTTTGGTATGTGCTAGCAGCTGAAAACTATTTGTAAAAGCCTCAATGCAACATCAAAAATAAATTTATAGTGATGTGAACAGTATATTTTGCTGGAATATTAAGGAAGCTACCTCAAAAACTAGTTTTAGCAAAGGAGTTACATTTAGTATACTAAACATTTTGAAACTACTGAGTTAAAAAAACTTCAGAAGTTTAAATTCAGATTGTTACTGAGTCATTGAATTTTCTTCACATGTACTATAGAAGTGGTGTACACTATCCTTTCAGGATATTAACTCATAGGCTTTATCTTTTACTTGTCAAAATGTTGGTTTATGGATGAAGATGTAAGTATTGGTTAGCGAGTCAATAGAATTTGAGCTTTGACTTGTTTTTCTTTCTTAATTATTTTTAAGAATAGTACCCACTCTGACAAGACTTTACAGACTACATAAGTAAGAATTATGGACATGTATTTTTCCTCTCTGAATTTAATGGATTAGTACAGTCTTCTGCCCTGATCTTAGAACTTTTTTCTAACCAACTGAAAAACTGTCTCAGAAAGCTAATCATCAAAATAATTTGAAATTTGAGAAGAAAACTATTCAGACAATAGTATTGCCTCCCTACCCACCCCAAAAGAAAAAGTTATTTGAAACAGCCTTCTCATTTTAAAATAGATTTTGTGGAAATTGAGATGCAGCTTTTTATGAACCAGCAAAAGAAACTTCACTTTTTTAAAAAAACTTTAATTGTTCTTTTTTTCAGGTGTGGGAATTACAATGGTCCTGATATCCGTTTCTGTGACCATCTATTACAATGTCATAATTGCCTATAGTATTTACTACATGTTTGCTTCTTTTCGAAGTGAACTACCATGGAAAACTTGTGCTTATTGGGCAGATCAAAACTGTAGCAGATCACCTATCGGTAAAATTCATTTGTTTATTTTTAAAAATATTGTTAACTCTGCTTCATTATTTCATATTTTCTAAGAAGCTTAAAGGGTTAGATTATTTTCTAACCAATTTAGGATAAGTTTTAAGTGAGCCATGGGTTACTGATAAAAACAGAATAGAGAATGTATAACCAGAAAAATTGATGAATGCAATGTTAATTTCTGAGGACAGCCAGTAAGGCTAAACGGCTACTAGAAGAGTTCTTGCAGGCTTTAGCCATGGGCAGGAGAGAAAAAAGATAATGGGGAAGTGATAAAGAGAGAAAAGCACTATCCATGGTCATTGTAGTGTGTTTCAAGAGACAGTCAGTATTGCCCATGCCACATGTTGCTAATCTTTGGAATAATGTAGCATTGATATTGCAGACTATTACCACGGGGATTTGCCTTTGTATGCCAGAGGGTGAAGTGGTAAAGACAATACTTCTTAACTTAAAGGTGTAATTTTCTATATAGGTTAAATAAATCCACATACTAAGAGTCCCTTAGAGCACTAAATCCCAACTGAAATTATTGTTAACTTTATAGCTTTTATGACTAGAAATATAAACATAGTTTAAAAGGGCAAATATTTTCATACTCACTCCCAGCTTAGTAGTTGAGGAGATTTAAGATGCAGAATGTGGATATCTTATTCCATTTGTATGATTTTTACCCTACCTTCACCAAGTAACAATTTAGACTGTACTTTAAATATTTTACCATGAAAACTTGTTTTCCAGGAAAGTACTCTTTTAAAACTAAGTACGTGTTTGTATGTGCATTCTTTTTTTTAATTTTCAGTAACTCACTGTAATGTGACTACACCTATGGAGACACTCATCCATGTGAATAAAAGCTGGGTAGACTTCAACAATTTTACCTGTGACAACGGAACTGAAGTTTATCAGCCAGGACAGCTTCCCAGTGAACAATATTGGAAGTAAGTACCCTAGATGATCCACTTCTTAAACAGATGTTACTAAATTTTTTTAATAAATAACAATAAAATATTAATCGGGTCTTTTCTTAACTCATGTAAGTAGAGAAAAGGGAAGTGGGACAAATTCTACTCCATTTGATTCAGATGTTTACCTTATTTTGTGTGAGCAGTAGTAACATGCAAATTTAGCTCATAGTCGAAAATTATCGTTTATAAATTACTTATGTAAATGAAAACACATTGTCAGTAATGATTTATTTAGCACTATTAACTATAAATTAGGGACTTTATTTGAATAAAACTATTCAAATTTTAGACTATATTTAGCAAGTTTTAATGATAAACAGTTGTGTGATAAGTAATTTGTAGATAAAATTTCTATTTTAGGCTGCGATTCCTTATTATCCATTTTGCTAATAATGGTCACTATATGATAGAAAGAGATATTTTGAGTTATATTTACTTTCATTAATTTGAAATGCTCTCTCTTTATTTTCTTTAATATACACCTATCCTTTACCCTGACCTAACTTCTTTGACTATTGCTGTAATGAGTTCTTCCCCATCTATATATTAATGCTCTTTTGTGACTCTTTTAAAATTTGGATCTTAAAATGTTCCCAAAGACCAAGCTAAGAATTAAAATCCTAGATCCATTCATGTTCCTAGTGGAAATCATAGAATTTGATAGAGAGCCTTTGAAAAAGTTATAAATAGTGAGGCCATTTAGATTTGATGATACATATAAGTACAATAAATAAGAAAACATTTAATGCAATTTTAAATGGTATATTTGTTATTTTAACTTAAGACAAATATCGTAGTCAGTAAAATGAAATAATATAATGTAAGGTTAATTTTTTTTGCATAAAAGGAGCTTTGAAATATTAGGGCAAAATCATAGCTAAGGAATCAGTAAATCTTTTATTCCAGGGTTTGGAACTTTGGATTGGTTTCACTTAAACCTAAGCCAGAGCCTGGCTTTTCATTGAACTATTTTTGCCCCTCCAATGTCAATAAAAGGTTCACATGACATCGATGTGTTAATAAAATACTCATAAAGCTTCCCACTGGAAAAAATGTATGACAAAAGTCAATTTATTAAGACAGGTGGTTCTGTGCTCATAAAAGGGCTTATGTGTTTTCAGCAAAGTGGCACTCCAACGCTCAAGTGGAATGGATGAGACTGGAACAATTGTGTGGTATTTAGCACTTTGTCTTCTTCTGGCTTGGATCATAGTTGGTGCAGCACTATTTAAAGGAATCAAGTCTTCTGGAAAGGTAATTTGGAAAATGCATTAGTGATGGAGCTGTTTTCCAATATCATTGTAGTTCATTGATGAGCATTATCAAATGCTTGTCTTTTCTATAATGGGAACATTCAAATATGTGAAAACCTTTCAAAGTAGGCATCCCAGTTCTAAAAATTGTATAATATCACTACTATTGTTAAAAATAAAACAAAGCAAGCACAAACTAATACTAGAGTTGTGTAGTTACTCAAAACTTAAACCCTTCTAGCTGATGTAGTATTCTGAGGCTTGCAAGTATATTTTTAAATTTTCTGTCCTATTATATAAATAAGCATCTTATATATTGCAACGTTTAGTTTCAAATGTCTAGATCCTTGTTCTACAGGGTAATTATGCCAGGATTACCCTAATTGGAGGAGATAAAAAACCAACTATATAATTATTCTCTTAAAGTTTGCTAAAATTGAGTCAGAACTCTCTCTCTCAGCAAAGAATTCCTTTCTGAAAAACATTATATTTTCCCCTTCATTGTTTTATTTTTTAAACTTTCAGAAAGCATCATGGCAATTTCAGAGAACAACATGAAATTTCTCTGTGAGAAGTTGTATAACATCCAGAAAAATGGATGTTTATGTGTTTGTAACTACTACAGTGAAATTTCCTTAAAAAGTGGGGGACAGGAATAACTGGATACTATCTTTGCAATCCTGGTATAATATCTAGCACATTCAGTTAATGTTAAGTTGTGATGAGACAAGCTATTAGATCACAAAAATATTGTGAATATCACAAAGTCAGTGGAAACTTTCCAAACTAAAGTTTTAATTGAACACTTTTGAAATGACATTAACTTTCTATTGTTTTTCTTGATAGGTGGTATATTTTACAGCTCTTTTCCCATATGTTGTCCTACTCATCCTGCTAATACGAGGTGCAACTCTGGAGGGTGCATCACAAGGCATTTCATATTATATAGGAGCACAGTCAAATTTTACAAAACTTATGGAAGCTGAGGTAAGACAATTTGAATTTCAAATTATCTGAGAAGGTAAATCTTAAAAACAAATACCAAAAATCTTTGGTTTCAGATAAGAGTATCATAACGTAGTAGCTTGCAAAAGATATACAGTTAAATTTATTAGTGTTTCTGTCCAATAGGATGTCTGACTTAGCTATTTATATTACACTAATGCTCTCTTATTGGAAGTGAGATAATCATTTTAGCAATAGGATTCTAAAAGTCCTTTTATTCATATAACTGATTCTATTTGACCACAAAGATTTGGAGCTTATTAATCTGACAAATAATATTTCATGCATGAATACCTACAAATTGATGACTACAACCATGTGGCTTATTGGATAAACTCATAGGAGATTTAAAGATTGTAGTTGAAAGTTTAATAGACTAATATATATTTTAACTTTCTTCAAAAGTTAATATCCAAAAAAAGTAAAATCACATTTTGCTGAATGGATTATCAAGTTAAAACACAAAGTTGAAATGGATGAATTATTCTCTAAACAAAATTGTTACTGTTACCAGAAACACAAACATGTGCCATGAATATGAATTGGGTAACCCTATTTTAACTTTGGTCCACCTCCAGATAATGGCTGTCGGTATCACAGGTACATAAATACTTTTATAATTTTTACTGTAAGGAACATTAAAAATAAGAATAGTCTATACACCAAGCTTGTATTGATAAAAGTGAAATGCTTTCACTTTTTTAGTCAAATCTAGTAGTGTTATCCCAAATGGATATTTGTTTTAGTTTGCTATGATGTTCTTTGTGCAACCATGCTTATTTCCAGTAATTGCTATTTTCTAAATAGAGTCATACCTCGTTTTATTACACTTCACTTGATTGCACTTCCCAGATAATGTTGTTGTTTTTTACAAATTGAAGGTTTGTGGCTACCCTGTGTTGAGCAAGTCTATTGGCACAATTTTTCCAACAGCGTTTGCTCTCTTCATGTGTCGGTCACATTTTGGTAATTCTTGCAATACTTCGAACTTTTAAATTATTAATATATTTGTTCTGGTGATCTGCGACCAGTTATGCTTCGTGTTACTATTATAAATATTTCGGGGTATCATGTGTTCTGATTGTTCCACCCACCAGCCGTTCCCCTGTCTCTCTCCCTCTTCTTGGGTCTTCTTATTCTCTGAGACATAGCAGTATTTATATCAGGTTGATTAACAACCCCATAATGGCTTCTAAGTGTTCAAGTGAAAGGAAGAGTTGCACTTCTATCACTTTAAATCAGAAGCTAGAAATGATTAAGCTTAATGTGGAAAGCATGTTGAAAACCAAGATACACTGAAAGCTAGGCCTCATGCATCAGTCAAGTTGTGAATGGTGGAACAAAAGGGGATATGTGTAATACTTTCAACAATAAAGATAAATTAAAAAAATAAAAGTTCTTGAAGGAAATTAAAAGTTCTACTTCGGTGGGGCACAAATGATAAGAAATAAAAACAGCCTTGCTGCTGATATGGAGAAAATTTTAGTAGTCTGAATAGAAGATCAAAACATCCATCGCATTCCATTAAGCAAAAGCCTAATCCCGAGGGAAGCCCTAACTCTCTTCAAGTCTGTGAAGGCTGAGAGAGGTAAGGAAGCTGCAGAAGAAAAGTTTCAAGCCACCAGAGGTTGGTTCATGAGGTTGAAGGAAAGAAGCCATCTTCACAACATAAAAGTGAAAGGTGGTAAAGCAGCAAGTGCTCATGTGGAAGCTTCAGCAAGTTATCCAGAAGATCTAGCTAAGATAGTAAAGGTGGTTACACTAAACAATTTCAATGTAGATGGAACAGTCTTCTATTGGAAGAAGATGCCAACTAGGACTTTCATAGCTGGGGAGGAGAAGCCAATGCCTGGCTTCAAAGCTTCAGAGGATGGTCTGGTGACTTGAAGTTGAAGCCAATGCTCATTTAGCATTCCAAAAACCCTAGGGCCCTTAAGAGTGATGCTAAATCTACCCTGCCTATGCTCCATAAATGTAACAACAAAGCCTGGAGGATAGCACATCTGTTTACAACATGGTTTACTGAATATTTTAACCCACTGTTGAGACCTACTGTTCAGAAAAAAGATTCCTTTCAAAACATTACTGCTTATTGACAATGCACTTGGCCACCCAAGAGCTCTGCTGGAGTTGTACAATGAGCTTAATGTTGTTTTCATGCCTGCTAACCCAACATCCATTTTGCAGCTGAAAAATCAAAGAGTAATTTTTATTTTCAAGTCTTATTATTTAAGAAATACACATTGTAAGGCTATAACTGCCATAGGTAGGTAGTGATACCTCTGATGGATCTGAGCAAAATCAATGGAAAACCTTCTGGAAAAGATTCACCATTCTAAATACCGTTAAGAACATTTGTTATTCATGAGGAAGCCAAAATATCAACATTAACAGGGATTGATACCAATTATCATGGATTATTTTGAGGGGATCAAGACTTCAGTGGAGGGAATAACTGCAGCTGTGGTAGAAATATCAAGAGAACTAGAATTAGAAGTGGATCCTGAAGACTGACTGAATTGCTGCAATTTCCTGGTAAAACTTTACCAGATGAGGACTTGCTTCTTATGAATAAGCAAAGAAATCAGTTTCTTGAGATGGAATCTACACCTGGTGAATATGTGGTGAAGGTTGTTGAAATGATAACACAGGATACAGAATATTACATTAACTTAGTTGATAACGCAGCAGCAGGGTTTGGGAGGATTGGCTCCACTTTTGAAGGAAGTTCTACTGTGGGTAAAATGGCATCAAACAGCATCACATGCCCCAGAGAAATTGTTCATGAAAGGAAGAGTCAATCCACGCTGCAAACTTCATTGTCTTATTTTTAAAAAAATTGCCACAGACACCCCAGCCTTCAGCAGCCACCACCCTGGTCAGTCAGCAGCCATGAACATTGAGGGAAGACCCTCCACCAGCAAAAATATTACTAATCACTAAAGGCTCGGATGATGGTTAGCATTTTTTAGCAACAAAGTATTTTTTAATTCCCCCCTCCCGTTTCATGTTTTTTTATTAGTAGGCTTTATTTTTTTTAGAACAGTTTTAGATTTTTCAGAAAGATCAAGCAGATCATACAAAGGGTTCTCATAGTCCTATTATGATTATCTTACAATAGTATGGTCCATATTTTATAAGTCACTCTTCAGTGATTTACCATGGCTCTGAGCACAAAATCCAGAATCCTTGTGATGGTCTATAAAGTTCTGCATAACCAGGGCCTGCCCACCTCTCCAATGTCCTCTTGCTCATTTTTGCCAGAGAGGCCTCCTTTCTCTTCCTCACACATACCAAAATTGTTTCTGCCTCTGAACCTTTGCACATTTATTCCCTTTGCCTGGGATGCTTTTTAGCAGTGAAGTATTTTACGTTAAGGTATGTACATTGTTTTTTAGATATAATGCCATTGCACATTTAATAGACTACAGTATAGTGTGAACATAATGCCTATATGAACTGGGAAACCAAAAATTCATTTGACTCACTTTATTGCAATATTCACTTTATTGTGTTATTTGCTTTATTGTGGTAGTCTTCAACAGACCCTGGTATGCCTGTACTTACAATTTGGATATTTAATTATTTGCTATAGAAATTTTCTGGTAAGCATGTCAAATTTATTCATGGAATAAATTTGTTTTTATTCATGGAAATCCATCTATTATCTTTTTGAAAATTGACGTGTCTATCTCTGGTCTTTGCTTACCTTTCTTGTGCCCAAATAATTTTCGCTCCATAATCAAACACAAGAGCCCTAACTTGGTTTAGACCTATGAGGTTTTATGATTTTAATCTTGGAAATTAACATGCTTTGATGTGTTCACAGACCATCTGTTGATTTCTTTGTTATTTTAGGCCTCTCATCTTTTAACATTGTTTGTTAATCTCTTCCCAACTTAAAGACCATATTTCATGATGAATAAAAACAAAAATATGGATTAGATACATTATCTTCTCTATATTAGGTTATTCTTCTCTATATTAGGTTATTAAACAAGATTAACTGTCAATGCATTTTTGGAATGGTAAAGTGTTATATAAATATGACCACACACATATTTAAATTATTGTTATATTATACTACAAGGGCAGACAAAAGTAGGTTTACAGTTGTAAGTACTCAAAACAGAGTTCATAAATCTATTGTAACAATCATAACCTGCTTGTCTTTTTTCATACAAACAACTGTAAACCTACTTTTGCCAATCCCTGTGATCTTATTATAGATGCAACATTTTCCCTAAGAAGTGGAACATTCATTTTCTTTCAACATCGTAACTTTGATCATAGTTGGAAAGTCCTTTCCCTATTCTTTAAGTGGCTTTTACAAGACTCAGATCACCTGGGCTTTACAGTTCCTTGAAACTTTCCTGAAAATATTCTATGAATATTTAATATGTTTCTGTCTGAATTAACTTTATTTTTCTTTATTTTTATTGTTGACACTGTTACAGATATCCTCATTTCCCCCCACCCTTTGCTCTTCTACATCTAATCCCCACCCCCCTTTCCCTCTGGCATTCACCACACTGTCCTCTGTATCAATGGGTTATGCATATATGTTCTTTGGCTAATCCCTTCACCTCTTTTCATCCAGTCTGCCCCTCTGCCCTCCCCTCTGGCGGCTTTATAAGATCAGAACTAAACCTAATGCTCTTTGTGAACATAAAATTTAATCCTCCCACCTCCCCACTGCACTACCTCCACTTCTTTTTCTTGGGGTTTGCTGGCAATTAGAATTTTTTCTTAGATTTTTAAAATTTCTCTCTGGCCACAGAGCATGGGATCATAAGTATATATTTTTCCTTATCATTGATTATGTGATCTCTATTGAGATCTCTAGAAGAGTAGAGAACCATACAAATGTGTAGCCAGAGGGGTCTTCAGTGATTATTTTACTAACTCATTTTACAGTGATAATATTGAGACCCAGAAAGATTCAGATTTAGTTAAGTTTAGACAGCCAGTTTCTGCATCTTGAATTAAGATTTCCTAATCCCTAAAGCAATGATCCTGTATATAGCTATGAGATTGGTAGGCATGGGTATTACAACTATGTTTGGGATGTTGCTTCAGTGTTCTTTATAACCTTAGGTAAACATTATGACTCACACCTGCCATACCATTTCCAGCTCCCCCTAATTCACATATGAAAACATAATATCAACTAAAAGAAGCTGAGACCAACATAAGCATGTTATTTATCTTTTAATATATACAACTGCCTAAGAAAAAAGAGAGTACTTTATTTATAACACATTTTTATTATATCTAAGTAAAATAACCATGTTCTATCTATTCATATATTTCCTACTGGCTTCCTGACATTATAAAGCAATTATAGTGCAATAATAATCTAACATCAAGCTGTATTCTAAAGACCTAGTAATATTTATTTTACTGCCTAAAAACTTTATTTCTATTGTAATCGAAAATAGAGTATATACATTTCAGGGAGAAAAGTATTGTTTTTAACTTCCATAAACAACAAGTATCGATTTATGATTTTTTTCATAACAACAACAATAGCTACTATTGAGCATCTGCTAATTGCTTTGCATGTGCCTCACATCACTCCTAGGATACATTAAAATTGTTACTTTTGCCAGTTCCATTTTATAGATGAAAGAACAGGTTTAAAGATGTTAAATACATTGAAAAACAGAGTGGGAGTTATTGGATATAAACTTCATTCTTTTTGACTCCGGAGCTAGAACTACTCATCCTGTTATATTGCCTGCTTTCACTGATGAGTCCTGTTTTCAGATAAACTAAAAATTAATTTTGCCCAAGTACAGGGTGGTCCAAAAATGTATACACACTTTAACAGCTGATAGCTCAATTGATGTTTCTTTCTTTTCAGATTTGATCCATTGGAATTAATAATCGGTTAAAAGTGGGTATACATTTTTTGGGGCGCCCTGTATATGCCGACTCTATTATTTAAAATCTGCACAATTAGATTTTTTTCCTTTGGGGTAATGTTATAGCTGCAGAATTTCATTGTTAAATGGATTTATCTAGATTAATTTCTAAGATTAATTACTGTCCTTTAGCAAATACATAGGAGGGGTAATTGTGAAATAATAAATGGGTAGGATTAGATAAAGAATGGGGATGCTACTTAAAGTGATGAGACCAGCTACATGAGGCTCTAATCAAAACATGGAATGAGGGCCCAAGCCAGTTTGGCTCAGTGAACAGAGCATTGGCCTGCCGATTGAGGGGTCCTGGGTTCGATACCAGTCAAGGGCATTTACCTTGGTTGCAGGCTCGATAACTGGCCCTGGTTGGGGTATGTGCAGGAGGCAACCAATTGATGTGTCTCTCTCACATTGATGTCTCTCTCTCCCTGTCTCTCTCTCCTCTCTCCCGCCCTCCCATTCCACTCTCTCTGAAAATCAATGAAAAATAGCCTCAGGTGAGGAGTAACAACAACAAAACACATGGAATGAGAGAATGGGGTGATGTAAGGGCTGCCTCAATGTATCATCATTGTTCAAAAATTGCCTAGAACTATCCATGTTAAGAATCATGATTTATTGTTTCCAAATTGATATGTAAGAATTCCAATACATTTCCAGCACAGCTGTCTTTTTGGTGGAACTTGAAAACTGATTTTAAAATTATGTGAAAGAGGAAAAGGCAAAAGAAAAAACAAAACAAGGTGTTTCTGAGGAAGTGAGGCACACTTGTCTTACCAGATATGAAACAATATTATAATGCGATAGGTATTAAAATAGTACAGTGTTAACATAGATATAGACATACAGACCAGTGGAAAATAATAGTAATCTCAGAAATATTAATGAATATATGGAACTTGATATATGGCAGAGGTGGAAATGAAAATCAGTGGGGGCAAGGATGGACTATTCAATTGTATAATTGATATCCAATTGATATAATTGATAATATCAATTATCTTTGGAACATTGATATGTCATTTGGAAAAAATGAATTGGGATTTCCAATTTAATATGCACAATATAAATTTCAGGTGAACTGAAACTTAACAATATAAGCAAAACTTTAAATCTTTTAGAAGAAAATATAGCATAGTATCTTTATGACCTTGGGTTAAGGATTATTATTTTTAAGGATTATTTTTTAAGTCAGAGAAATCAAGGACAATACAAACAGGCAAGGATGAACAACCTTAGCTACATTAAAAGAACAACAAAATCTTTGTTTCATTTAAGTACACAATGTTAAGAGGTGAAAAAAATAAATCACAAAGTGTCAGAAAAAAATTTAACATATATAATAGACAAAGCTTAGAATCCAAATTACATTATATATTCATAGAGATCCAATAAGGCAAATAAGCCCCACAAAAATGGCAAAAGACATGAACAGGAATTTCACAGAAAAAACAACAACTATGGAGTAGAACACATAAAAACATGCCAAAACATATGTCATTAGGGTAATCAACTCTCACTTCATAGTCACTAGATTAGACTGTATTAAAAATTCTGATCAATGTTACAAAAACTGTGCAGGAATGGGAACTCTCATAACCAGCTACTGGAAGTGCAAAGTGGTACAACAACTTTGAAGGATAATTTGGCAATATTTAGGAAAGGGGAAGATTCATATACCCTATGACATCACAGTGCCACAACTAGGTATGAGGACACACACAAGAATATTCAGTTACATTGTTTCTAATAGCAAAATACTGAAGAAACTGAATGTCCATCAACAGGA
>NW_006281978.1:15467-35387 GCF_000327345.1 Myotis davidii | reverse complement strand
TGAATTTGCTTATATTCTTTCATTTTTGACTTACAAAATTGAAATACCTTATGGTTCAAATTGATAAGGGATAAATTTCATACAATACTGACTGAAAAGGGAAGTTGTATAAGTTAATATGTATTAAGAAAACTTTTCTATAAACTCAAAAACATGCAAAGCTAAATGCCATTGTGTTTAAGTTTACATATTTATGTAGTAAATATACAAAGAAAAACAAGAAAATGATAAATACAAAAGTCAGGATAGCAGTTACCACTGGAGGTGATAGGATTAAGAAGGGGGAAACTGGGTCTTCAAAAGACTGATAACATTTTATTCCTTAAGCTGAGTAATGGGTATTATATTTGTTCATCTGTATATATAAAATATTTTATGCAAATGAAAATTAAGAGTGTATGTTCTAAAATATCAACTTATTTTCTCATAGATTTGGAAAGATGCTGCCACACAGATATTTTACTCCCTTTCAGTGGCTTGGGGTGGCTTAGCTACTCTGTCATCTTACAATAAGTTCAATAATAACTGCTTCTCAGATGCCATTGTGGTATGTTTGACAAACTGCCTCACTAGTGTGTTTGCTGGATTTGCTATTTTTTCTATATTGGGACACATGGCTCATATCTCTGGGCAGGAAGTATCTCAAGTTGTAAAATCAGGTATGGAATGCTATATATTATTAATTTTTATTAACTCAATGTAGTTCATTTAAGCAATACTGATATATTTTAGAGAAATTTACTTAAAGCACTCAAGATTTAGGGTATTGCATTTCTTATTTCATCTTATATACTTTGGTTATTTTAAGGATGAAGTAATTCTTAGATGATTTGAGAAAATAAGACTATACCAGGGAACAATTTAAGATTTTTTTTCTGAATTTTGTTTGTTTTTAATATGAATTACTTCCTGCACAATTATAAGTATCAGAAATCATGATAAGCACTTTACATGCTTTATCTTTATTTGTGTGTATGCATATATATAAAAGCGATGATATATATATATATGTGTGTATGTGTGTGTGTGTGTGTCTACAGTATTGATCTGAATTTTAAACATACATTAATATCATATAGATAGAAACCCAAGTGACTTAGCCCAGCTGTGTCCAACATGAACATCATTTGGTTAATGATTCTTTGAGAATTTCTAGGGTAAGATAATTTAGGTTTCTGGAGTTTAAGATATTATTCTTCAACAATCTTAAAAAAATAGAGTCAAAATCAATGAAATAATTAAGATTTCTTATGTGAGAAATGTACCATTTCTAAAATTGATCTCTCTAGCTTAATTCACATCATGGATTCACATCGTAACCAAGTCAAATATTTTTAAAAATGAAAATGAAATAGTTGCTAAAAACATAGTTCATGGATTGTGTTACCAAATTAGAATGAGATTTTTCTAGTACTTTATTTTGAAAATGTCCAAATATGGGAATTTTTTGGCAACTAATTTAAATTAAAATGTCATGCATTTTTCTTAGGTTTTGATTTGGCATTTGTTGCTTATCCAGAAGCTCTAGCCCAACTCCCAGGTGGACCATTCTGGTCTATATTATTTTTCTTCATGCTTTTGACTTTGGGTCTCGACTCTCAGTTTGCTTCCATTGGTAAGTAAGACTCCCACTGTTAGCCTATCTCTTTTATATTGTACTCATGTTTCTTCTACTTAAAATTATCTTTTTCTTAACCCTTGTTGCCCCCCTAGGCTTTACTCTCAGAAAAATCTTTCTGAAAAATTTTTAACTTAAATTAAAAAATAAAAAGCATTCATGAATCAAACACCCAAAAGGAACAAACATTAATATGTTATCATATTTGCTTCAGATATTAAAAAATGTTGATACATAGACTTATAGGTCTACCTAATTCACAATTTGTTGCCATTGTGACAGGCAACTGGATTATTTTCAGTTTTTAAAACTTACACAAACTACTGCAATGGCTATTCTTGCACATGGCTCTATGTATTCATAAAAATTTTCCTTAGGTATACACCCTAAAATTCTGAAACAGTTTTTATTATATTGTCTTCTTACATAAAACATTTTAATAGTTTACTGTTTATGGGGCAAAGTCCAGCCTCCTCTAATTGACTTTCAAAGCTCTCAAAAATTTCAAATATATTTCTTAATCCTTTCACTCAAACACCCTTCTACTTTTAGCCAGTACCCTGTTTCATGAACACTTTCTTTTTTCTTTTTTAAAGGTTGGTTTTAATTTCTTAATATACTGATATGAAGTTCAAATTCTTCTATAAGATTTTTAGATTATTGTAATTATTTGTATAAAATAATCAATGATTGGGTTTGGTGGCTTATGGGAATACATTTATTTCTTAACCTGGAAGGCCTTTCTGTATCCATGTTATTTATTCAAATACTCACCTTTTTAAAAAGTTGTATTAGACTTCTTCCTTCCCTATTACTCTTTCAAACTACTTCAGCCCCCAGGGACCTGTTACCTTATAGTTGCTACCAATGAAAAACTTTCTAAAACAGACTAAAAATGACAAATCGAGCTGCCTTTGATTTTTATCAGAACCGACAAGTGGTGACTGCCAAGAGAAAGGATCTTAAGGGTTTTTAAAAGCTATGATTAAGGCTAGACTATTTTCTCAATATCTATTTGTAAATTTCATTAATAGAAGTTGAATTCTGTGATTAAACTTATTGGCAAATGAGTTGACATATAACATGCCATTTTTCCCCCTTCTGAAGAAACAATTACAACAACAATTCAAGATTTATTTCCCAAAGTGATGAAGACAATGAGAATTCCCATAACTTTGGGTTGCTGCCTGGTTTTGTTTCTCCTTGGTCTCGTCTGTGTAACTCAGGTATATTATAGTGTTTTTTTCCATAGACAAAGTATTACCTGGAACATACTTTATAATCTCAATGAGAAAACCACAGTTTGAGAGAATGTTTAATGACAAGTCCAAGTCTGACTTGGATCAAGGTTTTCTGAATTTTAGTTCAGATTGTTTGCCATTATAGCACAATTTCAATAAGTATATTGTGCAGAGGGGCAGGAAGCTCACTAATGAACAATTTCCCCAATTACAATAAAGTTAGAGAATTTAAACATACACTATATTTGTTGGCCACTATTACAGAATACACATATCATTTTAATAATTAACTATTCTAAATGCTTCTTTCCAAGTTACTTCATATAGAAAAAAAGACATCAGTTTTGAGATTTAATTCCATATTTGTGTTCACATTTGAAAACATTCCTTTTCACATTTTTGGCAGAGGTGAAATCAAGGAGCATATGCTAAAATAAAATTAATACATTCAATTTGCATGCTTAATAAATCATAAAAATAATTAAAATTATACTTATAAGTAATTAATGTTTTGATAGGCTGGAATTTACTGGGTTAATCTGATTGACTACTTCTGTGCTGGATGGGGCATTATGATTGCAGCTATACTGGAATTAATAGGAATCATCTGGATTTATGGTAAGTGGTAACTCTCAGAATTACTCTTTCTACTAAAGTAATTTAGTTTTATTCTTTTCCATTGTGTGTATCATAATAGTAAAGTATAATATAACTGGTAAAAATATAGTATAAATAAAATGTAAATGTGTATCCTTCATTGTGTAGTATAGGAAAATGTTCAGACAAAACTTGAGGCCACAATGATTAATGGAGGAACACATGAGCAAGGACTGAATGCACTCTGTTGGTTGTTTTGTTAGGAGGGAACAGATTCATTGAAGATATAGAAATGATGATTGGAGCAAAAAGGTGGATATTCTGGCTATGGTGGAGAGCTTGCTGGTATGTCATTACGCCTGTTCTCTTGATTGTAAGTATTAATATTCCATGAATTTAGTATAAATAATATATATTTAAACATCTCTGAGATAAAAGTGAAAAATAACTCACATTGAAGACAAAAAGGCAACCAAATGTCATAAATTAATGGTTTTTCAACTTTTGCTTTATGACTGGTGCCTCCAAGTTGCCTAAATTAAAATGTCTTTGCAGTATTATTTTTGAGTCCATACGTTTAAACATTTACTATTTGAGAAAATAGGCTCCTATAGACTTAAAATTCTGTCATATTTAAGAATTACCAGTAGGACAAATAAAAATAAATCATTCATTTTCTCATTCTATAATAAATATGCTAGGTACAGAAAAATACAAATATGCATATAACCCATACTCTAAATATACTAATTGCTAAGAATCAACAAAGATTCCAATGCATATTTTTTTCTCTTTATGGGAGGTACTTAGTATATGAAATTACTAAAAGAAACTCACCTGTGTCAGTAGAGGCAACAGTTTATGTTAACAAATTCAACAGTTGCTACTTAGGAGCTGAGGGAAAGCAAAATATGTCTTCTGGAAGACATGACATATAGACATACTATCTATACTAATAAAAGGGTAATATGCTAATTAGACTGGACATTTTCCGGACAACCTTCTGGACAAAGCCATGGCGGCAGGAGCTGAGGCAGAGGCGGATAGGGGAAATCAGGCCAGCAGGGGAGGGCAGTTAGGGGGCAATCAGGCCAGCAGGGAAGCGCAGTTAGGGGCATCAGGCAGGTGAGTGGTTAGGGGCCAACAGTCCTGGATTGCAAGAGGGACATCTGACTACAGGGATTGGGCCTAAACTGGCAGTCAGACATCCCCTGAGGGATCCTGAATTGGAAAGGGTGCAGGCTGGGCTGAGGGACACCCCCCACCACCACCCTCATGCACAAATTTTGTGCACCAGGCCTCTAGTCTTTAAATAACAGTTCAGGGCAGTAAACGCCGAATGCCAAAATAACACATAATGAGATGGAAATTACTATTGACTAGAGATAACGGTGGATGTGTGGTGGTTACAAAGCTTCATAGAGGATGTGTTCTGGTTCTTATTGCCTCCATGCTTCAAAGGTTTTCCTACAAAAGACCATTAAATAACTTGATCTAGAATTTGCTTCAAATCTGAAGTATCATGTTTGTTTTTAGAGGGACTTAAGTTGTGTGTGTGTGTGTGTGTGTGTGTGTGTGCGTGTGTGTGTGTGTCTTTAACATTATAAAGTCAGTTTTAAATTGTGAGCAGTTTAAGAGTAGATGTGCTGAATTAAAATATTTGTATGCCCCATATTTTTTGCTAAATGACTTTGACAGTGCTATTAAATATTGTTTGGCCTTTTGGACAAGTCTCCATAATAAAATAAAATCCTTATAAATTTAGAATACCTAACTAGTCTTTTAGCCAGCCAACTTTGATTACATAAGTTTGACAAGTGAATTTATCTATCATCTATCTTCTATTATCTATCTATCTATCTATCTATCTATCTATCTATCTATCTATTATCTATCTACCTATCTACCTACTTATCTATCCTCTACCATCTATCATCTATCTATCTATCTATCCTCTACCATCTATCATCTACCTACCTACCTACCTACCTACTTATCTATCCTCTACCATCTATCATCTAGAAGGGAGAGAGAGAGAGAGGGAAAAATTGGTGTGAAAGAGAAACGGATTGGTTGCCTCTTGTACACACCCTGGCCCGGGTCAAACCGGAAACCTTGGTATGTGCCCTAACTGGGAATCAAACCCACAACCTTTTGGTGTATGGGATGATGCCCCAACCAACTGAGTCACCGGTCAGGGTGACAACTGAGTTTATTTATAAATGCAAAGGTATTAAATATTAAATGACATACATCATAAGCCATTTATATAAAGGTATGCATATTAGACTCCACTATCCCTCATTTATTCTCTTTTAGCTATGTAAAATTATGGTAAGTGTAAAATATATTTACATTTCTGTAACTAACTAAATCTATTAAATTGTAAAATGAAATTTGAATATCTATTTTATAAAGATTCTTGTATTCTAAATACATTTAAACTAAATTTAGAGGAACTACTAGGTGATTTTTGGTTTTGATTTTGTTTTACAGATTTCTAAATACACAATTAGTTTAATGCTGCAACGTTTTTTAAAGACAATTTTTGAAAAACGTGGCCTTAACGTGTTTCAGCTTTAAGATTCAGATTTCACTGTTTTACCAAACACACATTGAGCTTGTTTTTTTTCTCAAGAGGCTGGCAGTGATGTGTGCTTTGGTAAATATATATGTAATACTAATAAGTGAATGTGTGTGAGCTTGGGTTTGGAGTAAGGGATGCTCTGTGTAGTGAGAAATAATAGAAATAATGCTAAGCATGTTCACTAAAGTGTATTTTACATTCTCATTAAATTAATTGATATGCTCTCTACCTAATGGTTTAAAATAAAACCATGCTATTATAAATAAAAGTTACTAAGTTCATTAACAGAATATCTTAGATATTATTTTACTTACAGTCTGCTATATTTTATGGTAAAGTATTTCATTGAAATACATGTTGGACAAGTATTGTATTTTTTATAAATATGCGGAGGTGCTAATTTTAATCTATTCAAAGCCAAATATAAGTCATTTGTCCACTTAGTATTGTTATCTTCTGGCTAGTTATCTGATTATCTTAGTTGCTTGAATGTATTTTCATTGTAATTTCTTTTGATAAATTATTTCTAAGGAATGGAATCAAATTGCTAATAATTAGTGCAATTGGAATCATTAGTGCAATAAAGTCTGATCTTTAGCATTGTCCTTTCATATGTTAACTTTCACAGGTAATTTTTATCTGGTCACTGGTGAAATTTAATAGACCTACTTATGGCGAAATTCCATACCCGGACTGGGGAGTGGCTTTAGGCTGGTGTTTGATTATTTTCTGCATTATTTGGATTCCAATTATGGCTATTATAAAAATAATTCAAGCTAAAGGAAACATCATTCAAGTAAGTACATTATTTGTTCACCCCCCCAAATCAAGTGTCCTTCCATCACCGTTTGTCCCCCTTTTACCCTTTCTTTTTCTTTTTCCTTTTACCCTTTCTTACCTCTCCCCAGCTACTTTACTTCTGGTAATCACCATACTGTTATCTATGAGATCTATGAGTTGTTTTTTCTTGCGGGGGGGGGGTTGCTTAATTTCTTCACCCTTTTCACCCAGTACCCCCACCCCCTCCCTCTGACAGCTGCCAGTCTTTTCTCTATATCTATAAGAATGTTTCTATTTTATTAGTTTACATATAGGTGATGTATTATAGAACTGTACCCCTGAAAGCTATATAATTTTATTAACCAATGTCACCCCAATAAATTCAATTAAAATTAACATTATTTGTACTTCATTTAAATCACTATGATCAAACTAAAGATTAACTTACCAATATGTAGGTAATATGAGCTTATGACCATGAGATCAAATTAATCACTCCTTCCATTAGGCTACTTCTGTATCTGAGACAAACATCCATTACTATGTGCATAGCATTGTATTACACTATACATATATTTGTGTGTCTCCTTGTACTAAACTATAAGGTCCGTTTAAAAGCAGTCTTGTCTTGTTTGTTGCTGTAGCCTCGGGTGCTATTAGAGTGCTTAGCACATAAGTTATCATGTCTACACTTGTACTAAGTTGTTCCTGAAGATGATGCTAAAGCAAAGCAAATGACCTTTTTTGTGTGTGTTATATCTATAATCTTCATTTGTAAAACCTGGTCTGAAAAAAAACAAACCCACTCTTTTTATAATATATATGCTAATAGAATGTTTACACTGGGAAAAGCCTGGTAAATTATCTTGAACCCAAATTAGGTCCTGAGTCACCTCTCTTCCTTGGGGGCCTAGGGGGATGGAGTTGATTATGACACATCATTAGGGCATAGGGCAATAATAAGGTAGGCTCAGTAGTCAGATTTAAATATGTATATCTATATCTATATCTATCTATCTATCTATCTATCTATATATAATGTCAGAGAGAGAGAGAGAGAGAGAGAGAGAGAGAGAGAGAGAGAGAGAGAGAGAGAGAGAGAGAGAGAGAGAGAGAGAGAGAGAGAGAGAGAGAGAGAGAGAGAGAGAGAGAGAGAGAGAGAGAGAGAGAGAGAGAGAGAGAGAAACATCAATGATGAGAGAGAATAATTGGTTGGCTGCCTCCTGCACGATTCCCACTGGGGATCAAACGTAACCTCCCGTACATAGGTTGACACTCAATCACTGAGCCACACCAGCTGGGCTCAGTAGTTGGATTTAAAATAAATATCTAAGCCCATTCAAGAATGGATCTAGATTAATTGTTTTAACCTGGAACTCCCTTTCTTTGGCTCTGGAAACTTTTCAGGTATACACTGGTTTAGATCCCCACCAAACAGTCACCTGGAGACTAGGGCAAAGAAATTTAACATTCTAAAAAAAATGTACTTTGATATGTATTTACAGATTGTAGCACTTAAGTTCTAAGACAGCTTTTCCTCCCCTCATTTCAGCGTATTGTGAGCTGCTGCAGACCAGCTCCTAACTGGGGTCCATACCTGGAACAACACCGTGGGGAGAGATATAAAGACATGGTGGATCCTAAGAAAGAGATTGACCATGAAATACCTACTGTCAGTGGCAGTGGAAAACCAGAATAACTTCTAAGTTTAAAAAATATGTGCTTGTGTAATGTGATTATTTTAGAGAAAATTTTTATTTATTTGTATGTCAATTGAATAAAATGTATATATTATGTTCATAATAGTATAACAGCTATTTTTTCCCATTTAAGCAGGAATATAATGTAAAAATGTTTAGCAATGTGCCTATTATATTTCTTTTTAGATGATCTATCTGTATTAACACACATAGCTGTCTCTATTTCACAATAACATTTTTGTACACATTACCATAATATATTGAAGGCTTTAATTTGAGCAGGTTATTTAGAAAATAGTTATATTTGCTATTGTATAAGTTTTATAATATTACTTGTTTATATTTTCTTGTTATACAATCTTTTATTCCCCATAAAGCTGGGGAAAATAAATCAGTATATTTAAAAGAAAGTATTAAAATTGAAGGCCTCACTTAATTAGAAATGGTACACATATATATGGAATAAATGGACTGTATATATAACATGTGGATATAGTTTAATACTTTTGATCCAAATATGTCTAAAAACTTTAGGTATTAATGGCTAACTTTTTCTATGTGAACATAGTAATGATGTCCTTTATTTATAAATAGTAAAATAAGACAGAAAAATAAGGGCCCTGTGTACAGTAAGTGATAAATCTAGAAAATAGAAACCAGAATCTTTAAGTACTTCCTTCCCCATATAATCTCTTCCTTAGGTTATATTTGGAAGAAAAACATGACCCATCTAATTTCTACTACTTTAGAAAATTAAGAGTTCATTGTACTCTTTGAAATCTAGCAGTAATTTCAAATAGAACATGAACAAACTATGAGTGAGGAAATGGCTTCAATCAAATTTAAAAATTTATGTTGTAATATATTGTTAATAGATCAAGTAGGATGATTTTGTCTTATTTAAATATGTTACTACTTATAGATGATAACTTGTTTACATCCTTATAGGAGATAACTTTGTTAAACTTGTTAAGAATGAAAGAAACCAAATTAGAAAGTCCTAGGTCCCAGTTTCCTTACAGAAGATCATGAAAACATATTACATCATTCATAGTTTTTTACAGTGATTACATATTATTGACAATTGGCTGAAACATCACAGCCTAGGATGATGAACATTGCCTTAATAGGTAAGACATTTTTCAACTATTTTTAAAGTTTTTAACCTGGGCTTCAGAGAACATATGGAAGGAAGGCAGCAGGAAACACACCAGGTGTTAGACTGGGTCACACTGGTCCTGGATTCAACAACCTTGGTACTTGAGTTCTGGCTAGGAAAGAATTCAGAGCCAACACTTGTTTATTTATTTATAAAATCACAGAGATGGAAGAAGTAATTTTTAGGAGAAATGGGCTTATGAAACAAGTTATAGAGGTAAAGCAAGGGCCCTTTGAGTTTGGGAGTGAGGAAGGTAATGGTAAGGGCCTGGGGACAGGGAAAGGAGAGGGGAAGGCAGGGAATGCTCCCAGGAGGGAGAGTGCACTGGGTCCTCATCCTGAAGGTTTTAAGGGTAGAATTTTTAGGGGAGGTTCCAAGGGAAGATTTTAACAGAATAATTAGCAGCTTTCCAGGTGTTTCTTTTCAGGGTCTAGGTCTCCACTGATTGCTTGCTTGGCACCAGGGCAGGGGGTCATTTTCCGATGCAGCTGGTCCTGAGGTCAGCCATGGGGCCACTGGTCTGGTTTTGCTGCTTTTCTGGGCTGGAGCTGAAATGCAACTGAGGCCTAGATGTTACCTCTAGGGAGGAAAGGTCAGGGGGTCCAAACTGCAAGACCAGCGATATGCTAGGGGAGGAAAGGTCACCCTGGGGGTGAGGTCCCACCCTACTATTGTCCTTTGCTAGGCACCTGGGGCTTTCCACGCTGGTGACCCTCTGTACCTGGCCCATCATCCTTGCTCTGCTCATGTCTGTCTTACTGCCTACCACCTAAGTAAAATGATATGCAATATTATTCTATGTGTATGTATGCATGCATTTTTCTAAGGAAAGTATCCATAATCTTCAACAGAATATCAAAGAGTTCCGTGGCTCAAAAGTTTAAGAACCATACATACCACTCCTAGCTTTTCTTCTTGACAAGTAAGAAATAAAAGGAATAATTTTAAACTTTAATTTCTTAAACATTTTAAATTCATTTTCTTCCTTTAGATTGCAGATTATAGGAGTAAGGAATTAAAGCATTTTTAAATTTATACTAATAATTGGTTTTGAGAGGAGTGGGCATGTAGGTAGGTAAGCAGGTAGCCCTGTAATTGAATGACCTCAGTGAGTTATGTACATACATATAAGATAAACTCATCTTAGATATTTTAAGGGTTTTCTTTGAGGGAAGGCAGGTCAAATGCTGTTAGTGAATTTCCATAGATTGTTAACGGAGTTACACTGGATTTTATAAAGTTTTATATGAAGTAGATGGGTGACTAGAGCTTAAAAGAATTTTATTCCCTTAATTTTAATCCATATTATACCACAGGCATTCTGCCATTATATTTTGATGCTATTTGAGGTGTGGAATTTTTTTTATCAAATATAAAAATGCATGCTATTTTCTATAAGTGATTCTTGCAATTCAGGAAAGATTTAGGTACATTTCTAAGGAAATCTATACTAATAATAGAGGAATATGCAAATTGGCTGGGATGCTGTCAAGTAATGACCAATTAGGACGAGGGTGGGGCTCAGCAGCGAGCTCTCAGCATACCTGCTCTGAGGTCTGAAGAGAGGTT
The DNA here is from genome assembly GCF_000327345.1 of Myotis davidii. Lineage (NCBI taxonomy): Eukaryota > Metazoa > Chordata > Mammalia > Chiroptera > Vespertilionidae > Myotis > Myotis davidii. Next base: position 24,136 of record NW_006281978.1, on the reverse strand, counting down.
TGAGGCACAGAGAGGAAGGGAGAGCAGATAGGCAGTTAGGGCGATCAGGCCAGGAGGGGAGCACAGATAGGCAGCTAGGGCCATCAGGCTGGCAGGCAAGAGCAGTTAGAGAGATCAGGCCGGCAAAGGGGAGTAGGTAGGGGGATCAGGCTGGCAGGGGAGAGCAGTTAGGGCCATCAGGCCAGCAGGGGGGCAGTTAGGGGCATCAGGCAGGCAGACAGATGAGCGGTTAGGAGCCAGTGGTTCCGGATTGTGAGAGGGATCCGTATTGGAAAGGGTGCAGGCTGGGCTGAGGGACACCCCCCAACCCTGGGCACAAATTCTGTGCACTGGGCCTCTAGTAATATATAATTGGCAGTGGGAAAAGGATGATGGGGAAGAAACCCCCTGTAGGAGCTTACTACAAAGAGTAAGAGTGTGTCTGATTCTTTTCACAAAGGTGTAAAGCACAGTTCTTAACAGAGTGCCTGGGTGCTCAATGACAGCTTATTATCACTACTACACAGATTTCACAAAAAAATAGTATTCTGCATTAATGGAAAGTGTCCCATCAAATCCATTTACTTTAATGCAAACTTGGAGACATGTGTGGTGCTGTATTGTAAACTATTAGGGAAAACCATTTTTCACACAAGTGAAATTTCAAATCACTATACCTTAACTCGATAATTTCCCTTCTCTATTGTGCTTTCATTCTTTCCCCAGTTAAATATATATTAGCAACTTCTAATCAATTCTATAAATGTAAATAAGCAAATTGATAAATATCTGGATTTTGTATCTTACTTGGCATCCCCTCCTCTTTTAAAAATGAACTATTTGGTATAAACACACACAATCAAATTAATCCACTCAAAGTGCCTTTAATGATTGACTTCATAGTCAATACATTCTATACACATGCCAGTGGAATTAAGGTCAAATAATGCACCATTTACATCCTCAGTAACTAGGAAATGTTCCAATTCAAGCATGTTGTATTCTGCCATCCCGAGATTTACCAGGATTAGTTTCTGGATGACAACTGATTGTGGAAAATTAATTAACGCATCCTGAGAGAGATTGCTGATTGTAAGACTGTTAACAGTATTGCGCTTAGTTGACCAAGTAGAAGAGGATGATCTTACTAGTACAAAAACAGTTGAATCTGATGATGACATTTGATGGTTTCTCTGTAAGAGATGGAAATCACACATATATACTTTATTGAGTTTAGCAATTTAAAAATGCTACCAAATAATGACATGCTTAGTCTTGGTTACCAAAATCAACTGCCTGTGCTCCCCTAAAAATCAGAGATTAAAAATCTGTTGAAGATCCAGAGACAGAGCAGCACTGATCAGACTGTCAAACCCCAGAGGGAAGGTAGGGGAGGGTGGGGGTAAGGGGGAAAGATCAACCAAAGGACTTGTATGCATGCATATAAGCCTAACCAATGGACACAGACACAGGGGGGTGAGGGCATGAGTTGGGGAGGTGGGGGAGGGTTATGGTGGGATAAGGACACATATGTAATACCTTAATCAATAAAGAAATTTTAAAAAAGAAATAAATGTTCTTATGGTAGTTGATCAAGTCAAATGCTAGAAATATCTAATCCCAAGTGAATCTTAAACCCAAGAATTTTATTCATTGTGCTTGAAAAGAAAGATGGTTTTTGATCTGAGATATCTTTATGAGTTTAATAAAGAACTCTACTTATAAATGAAAAAATAATATGTTGAATGATTACATTGATTTGGAAATGTGATATTACCAAACACAGACTGAGAGGGAAAATATTTGAAAGTGCCTTTCCATGCTAAAATGCCATGTCCTTGCCTTACATTTCTTGGGCAGTCCAGTAGGTCTGTATGTGGACTCAGTCTGACCCTTACCTAAAAGTACTTCCTTTGCCACTTTAAATATCACCAGGAATATCACATTTTGGCTTGAATGATTTGTGAATGCCCCTAAAGTTCTCATAAAGATGGCTGAAAAGGAAAAACAGATCATAGAGGCAGTAAAAGCCAGAGAAGAAAAGGTACAGATTCCTCAAACAGGAGGTAGTGGTGGAGAGTGGGCACTTTAAGCTGTACTTTTCAAGTGGGTAAAAAGCTGACCATATCACTTAGTGACTTGGGTTTTTTTTTTCTATAACAAATCACAGCTGTCAAATCACGAGTCAAGATGAGAAAAGTGTGGGGGGTAAAGAATAAACATCTGGGGCTCTCTCAAGAGAAGGGGAATGAGGTGACCTTCCCTTACCCTTATTGTACCATTTTACTATGTTTTTACTTTCTTATACAACTCCCACCTCCTCCCCCCCACCCACCACATCCATGTATTCACCTAGTTTCAACTCTTTCCAATCTCTCTTACGCACTTTACCTGAAGCCGGTCTTTCCAGAAGAGAAACACGTAGGCGAACAACATACCACCAATTAGGAGCAACAGGATACACATGGCTCCTCTTCGTCCTCTTCTCTCGCTCTTCTCAGGCACTCAGGGGCCACTAGCCACTGGAACTCCAGAAGCCCCTGGCCAGTGTGCTGGTCTTCCTACACTGCCTGGTGCTACTGGGATACGCTTCAGCGTCCCGCCTTATATACTGGAGGGCACGTGACCTCACAATTGAGCATGCGCGTAGGAGAACTATGTCACAATTTGATGACACATAATCCACCTGGGGGAAACCAGGCGGCGAGTAAGAGCCATATGGGGTGAGTTCAGATTTCCAGAAAGCTGAAACATGGTAGAGAAGTTCAGACACCGAGTTGGCTGGTTAAATGTAGTATTTTACAAGTGCTCTTCCCTCCTCTCTTTCTTCTTTTTAAAGATATGTCTTTCTCTACTGCAACTACTCCACTATTCATTTCAAAGAACTAGTTAAAAAACAAGATAGAAATGTACCGTAAAAAGTAATTACCCACAAATTATAAGACTTTGTCAGAGACCTCCTCCATGCTCCCATTCCTATTTTAGGATTCACGCCAACCCTATAGAATTCAGATAATTATGTAAATTTGTGTTACTGTACATTTGAAAAAAGTAATTCAACAGACATGTCCCCAAATAATTCTCACACTATTTTAAGCTTTAGGTGTTTCTAATACTGTGAGTACTTCTGGAAATGCAGAAACAGATTTAGGCGTTAAGTAAACTCATTTGAAACTAATACCTAAATCCACAGAGTTTGAGTCCAAAGAGAAACTCTTCCATTCCCTCACTTTCATCCCCGGCCCTTCAATCTTTCTACCTCCACTGGTTAACTTATGAGCATCAAGTATTTCATATTTTCCACCCAAGGACTTGAACACTATGTTTGGAATAGTATTCATGAAAACTAACAGATACAGAAAACATTGTACTAAACAAGTTAGAAATATTCAAGAAATTCAGGTAAACGTACAAGATGACACTGAACTATAAAAAAGCCAGGATAATCTTAAGATGAGTGTCAAACTGCAGCTCATTAACTGCTTGGGGAATAACTCATCTTCATATAGATAGGATGGAGAAGAATTATATGTATAAACTTTTCATACCAAACTTATTTCCCAATTATGACTTCAAAGCTTAAAAGATTTATTTATTCAATAAGTATTTATTATATACCCAAGCAAAGGTTAGGCACTGTGATGTATTCTGGGAGCATGATTATGAGCAAAAAATAAAGCCTCTGCTCACCTGGAAATGCATTCAAGCATGGGAGATAAGATATTAATCAAATACCCACAGAAATGAATGTAAAAGTGCTAAGATAATCATGTATCATGCTTGTAGTTCTCTGAGTTTCCTGGATCTTGAATTCATGTCTGACATTAAGCTGGGGAAAATTATTAGTTCTTATTGCTGAAAATGTGTCTCCTTCTCCACTCACCTCTTATTCTTCCTCCTGTAGCCTCCTCCTCCTCGCTCTCCTATTCTGGTATCCCCACTATGAATGTTACACCTTTTGTAGTTGTCTCTCAGTCATTGGTACTCTATTCTGGTCTTTTCATCAGTTTTTTTTTTCTCTTTCCATTTAATTTCTTTCACTTTAATTTGTTTCAGTTACATTTGGTGTATAATATTATATTAGTTTCAGGTGTATAACCTCATTATTAAATATAAATATATAACTTATGAAATGATCACCAATAAACCTAGTACCCATCTGACACCGTACCTAGTTATCACAATATTGTTGACTATATTTCCTATGATGTACTTTACAAGCCTGTGACTATTTTATAACTACCAATTTGTACTTCTTAATCCTGCCATCTTTTTTACCCAACTCTCCCCTCCACCCCGCAAATCTGGCAATTGTCAAAATGTTCTCTATGTACAAGTCTGTTTGTTTATTTTATTTTTTGAATTCCATATATAAGTGAAATCACCTGGCATTTGTCTTTCTAAGTTATTTCACCCAGCACGATACCCTCTAGGTTCCTCCATGTTGTTGCTGATGGCAACATTTCATTATTTATTATGACTGAATCATATTCCATTATATATATATACACCACTTCTTTATCCATTCCTCTGTTGATGAGCACTTGGGCTGCTTCCATATCTCTGCTATTGTAAATAATGCAGCAATAAACATATAGATGTATATGTCCTTTAGATTTAGTGCTTTCTTTGATAAATACCCTGAAGTGTAATTGCTGGATCCCTCTTTGTCTTTAATAGCCTTTGTTTTAAAGTCTATTTTGTCTGGTATAAGTATTGCTACCCCAGTTTTTTTTGTTTGTTTCCATTTTCATAAAATACCCTTTTCCATCCCTTTACTTTCAGCCTCTGTGTATCTTTTGATGTGAAATGAGTCTGTGTTAGCATATGTAAGGGTCTTATTTTAAGCCAATGTATACCTCTTGATTGGAACATTTAATCCATTTGCATTTAAAATAGTTACCAATAAATATGTATTTATTGCCATTTTATTATTCATGTATTTTTTTTTTTCTGAAAAAAGTCCTTTTAACATTTCCTGTAATACTGATTTGGTGGTGATGAACCCCTTTAACTTTTTCTTGTCTGGGAAGCTCTTTATTTGTCCTTCAATTCTAAACAGTAACTTTTCTGTGTAGAGTAATCTTGATTGTAGGTCCTTACTTTTCATTACTTTGAATATTTCATGCCACTCCCTTTTGGCCAGCAAAGTTTCTGTTGAGAAATCAGCTGATAGTCTTATGGGAGCTCCCCTATCGGTAATTAGCTGCTTTTCTCCTGCTGCTTTTCAGATTTTTCCTTTGCCTTTAACTTTTTGCATTTCAATTATGATGTGTCTTGGTGTGGGCCTCTTTGGGTTTATCTTGTTTGGGACTCAGCACTTCCTGTACTTACTAGTAAATGTTTATTTCCATCACCAGGTAACAGAAGCTTTCCATCATTATTTCTTCAAATAGGTTTCAAATTTCTTGCTCTCTCTCTCTTCTTCTGGCATCCCCATGATGCAAATGTTGGTACACTTGAAGTTGTCCCAAAGACTCCTTAAACTATCCTCATTTTTTGGATTCTTTTTCTTTTTGCTGTTCTGATTGGGTATTTACTGCTTCATTATCTTACAAATCTCTTATATGATATTCTGCTTCATCTACTCCACTGTTGATAGCCTGTAATGTATTCTTCATTTCACTTCATGCATTCTTCATTTATGACTGGTTCTTTTTTATGTTTCCTATTTCTGTGTTGAAGTTCTCACTCAGTTCCTCTACTTTCCCCCTAAGTTCATTGAGCATCGTTATAAGCAGTGTTTTGAACTCTGCAGCTTGTATATTGCTTGTCTCCATTTTGCTTAGTTCTTTTTCTGGAGTTTTGTTCTGTTTCTTTCTCTCCTCATTTTGGCTGCCTCTCTGTGTTTGCTTCTGTATATTAGGTAGAGCTGCTATGTCTCCCAGTCGTGGTAGGGTGGCCTTATATAGTAGGTGCTGTGTAGGGACTAGTGGCTCAGTCTCCCTGGTCACCTGAGCTGGGCATTCCAGATGCACCCCCTTTGCTCATGTGAACTGCATGCTCCCTCCTGTTGTAGTTGAGCCTTGATTGCTATTGGTACATGATTAGCTGACCTTCCAGCCAATCAGCTTTGAGGATGGGCTGCAACCATAATGGAGAAGCTGCTGTTCAGGGCCAACTCCATGGAATGGAGTCACTTCACCAGGGTTCCAGTGCTCAATAATCTTCCCCTTGAGTATGTCATTCGTGAAGGTGGTTGGATGGTGCTTCAATGTGGTCTGAAGGTGTCCACTGGGGGCACTGACTCTAGGGTCTCTCATAGGTGTAGGCCAAGGTTAGCTGCCACCTGTGCCTTCCCTAGGCCAGCCAGCCCGAGCTACAAAGAGATCTTAAGATGATTGTTACTTGTGCTGGGCTTGATGGTGCCCATAAGAGACCAAGCTGTGAACCAAGGCTGGATGTCACTAGTGCCAGGCTGGGGTCACTTAGTAAGAGGTCCGGGGCATGCCCAAGCCAGATGCTGCTAATTTTAGAGATTTTAGGAAATTTTTAGCATGTGCCAAGACAGGCCATTTCTATGGAAAAGATACTAGAAACAGCTTGGTTGGGCCCACAAGTTAAGTGGGACTATTACAGCTCAGGGGCCAGCCAGAACAGGCCTGCCTCAGGTTGACCTGTCACATGTGGATCCTTTACTTCACGTAGGAAAGATTTTGCAACATGAATCCAGATAGGTTTGAGAGTATGTTTATTAATGTTGGGGACAATGAAACAAAGAAAGAAATTAGAATAGATGAAACAACAGGGGGACCGTAGGCAGTGTTCTGCTTTGACTCTCTAGAAATGCTATGGGAGAGAAGTGAGCCAAGGTGGAGCTGCTGTGAGGTCACTGGGAAGTCAGAAAAAGAGGCCCTTGGAGACAGCATCAGGGGTGAGCCCTGCTCACGCTGCCACTGCCCACCACTCCTATGACTGCAAGTCTTGTGGGGACCCTTAGAATTCAGGAAGAAAGAAAAAGTTCATGCCCAGGAAGGGATGTGGGCATACTCTAGACTAGAGCAAGCCCCATGGAATCTTTGCCCTGAGGGCTTTTATCCATTTTTTTTCCATACAAGCAAGAATCTTAGGGGAGGCTTTCAGTAGAATATTCATCACCTTTCCAGGTGCATTTTTAATATGCTGATGCATTAAAATGAGTGTATAGTGGAGTTTGGGGTTATTTTTTGGTCTGTTTTACTGTCTTACTTTTATCTTAGGTCTGTCTGGCATTAGTGGGGCTCTTGTTATTTGTTCCCCAACTTCATCTGTCCTTGTTTAGCTGGCACAAATGACATTAATTGGGCCTTTGTCCTCTATTTCTCCAGGCCAGAGTGATTTAAACTGTGTATTTTCTAGTTATGGAGGAGGGTATAAACGATTTGCTCTTAAGTTTGCTTGGTGAAGGAAGATAGGGCCTTGCAATTCACAAGCTGGCTGCAAGCTGTCCAAATTGTTTGGATTTTCCTAGCCTCTTACTGTCCTATTTCAGGGTGAGGTCTCAGGGAATCATTAGGGCAGAGTGAATAGTGTGAGCCAGGTTGATGGTGCCCGCTGCCAGCTCTGTAGAGGGAGAGCTCAGCAAGGGAACAATGGCCTCTGCCACCAGTTCTGTCTCAGAGAAAGCTGCCCCTCCAGCTTTTGTCCTGAAGCCAGTATGTCCCTGGTACCTTTTGCGTTGCTGCCCCAGTGCTGGAACTTAGAGTGTATGAGTCTGAGTAGGTCAGTGCACGGGCTTTTTAAGAGGATTACCTGGGACTTCAGCAGCAGATCATCTCACTAAGTCACAATCCCTGCTGTTTTTTAATTTATTCTTATTTTTAAAAATTTCTTTATTGATTAAGTTATTACATATGTGTCCTTATCCCCACATTACCCCACATATCCCCCACTCATGCCTTCACACCCCCTGTTGTCTGTGTCCATTGGTTAGGCCTATATGCTTGCATATAAGTCCTTTGGTTGATCTCTCTCCCTTACCGCACCCTCCTCTACTTTAACTCTAAGGTTTGACGGTCTGATCGATGTTTCTCTGTCTCTGAATCCATTTTTGTTCATCAGGTTATGTTGTTCATTATATTCCATAAATGAGTGAGATCACGTGATATTTATCTTTCTCTGACTGGCTTATTTCACTTAACATTCTTTCCAGTTCCCTGGTGGTTTTTACAGCTTGACGTTATGGGGGACTTCTCTTCCTGACATTAGAGCTCTGGGCTGGTGTGGGACTGGGATCATTGCTCCTCAGGAGGAACCCCTGCAACTGAGATATCTCTCCCGATTTCATCTGCCACATACGGATATGTGACCAACCTGTTCAGTGTCTCTCCCCCTCCTTCCACTCTCAATATGACTTCTGTATTTCTTAGTTATAGGACATCTGCTCAGCTAGATTTCAGAAAGTTCAGAGTGATGGTTGTTCTGAAGTTGTAATTTTGATGTGGTTGTGGGAGAATGCAATTACTACATTTACCTACTCCCCCATCTTGACTGAAAGCCCACATTTTAGTTTTGGATATTTCTATTGACATATCTCAGAGAGTCTTTCCTCAGTCATGTCCACTCTTTGATATCCCATCAAATACATCTTTTATTGATATTATAGTGTTTTTGACCTCTAGTGTTTTTTTCTTAGATTTTCCATTTCTCTGCTTATATTACTCATCTGTTCTTACATGCTGTCTACTTTTTTCATTAGAGCCCTTAGTATA
>NW_006281978.1:10524-15146 GCF_000327345.1 Myotis davidii | reverse complement strand
TATATTTCTGTTTATTTTATTTTTTTGTTAATCTTCACTGGAGGATTTTTTTTTCTATTGATTTTTTGAGAGCGAGTGGAAGGAAGGGGGAGAGACAGAGAAGCATTGATGTGTGAGAGCCAAATTGATTGGTTGCCTCCTGTATGCTCCCAACCAAGGCCAGAGATCGAGCCTGCAACCGAAGTATGTGCCCTTGACCAGAATTGAACTGAGACATTCAGTATGTGGGCTGATGCTCTAACCACTGAGAAACTGGCTAGGTCAATATACTTTTGTTTAGGTCTTAGTGTTTTAGTGAGCTTGTACCTATAGATTGTAGACTTCACATGTGCTTCTCCTCAGCACTACCTTAGGTGGGACTGGAGGGCTGGAGTGGTTGGAGTTCAGTATTTCCTTTCTCTTATGTGAAAGGCTAAATGAGGCGGGAGCTTAGTATTTCCTTTCTTCCATGGAAGGCCAAAGTCTGCTTGAATTTGGACTGGGGTGCCTGGCCAGCCTGGGTGAGGGGCTTAGGGCTGTTTTGAGGGGCTTAGGGCTCTTTTTAGGCTGGCCACAGACCATTCAGGGTGGGGGGTCCTGCTGAGGTGCCTGGCCAGCCTAGGTGAGGGGCTGATGGCTGTTTGCAGGCTGGCCACAGCTCCTTCAGTGTAGGGGTCCCCATTGTGGTGCCTGGCCAGCCTGGGTGAGTGGCTAATGGCTGTTTTCCGGCTGGCCAAGCCCCCCAGCAGGGACCCTCACCCCGTGTGGGGGCATGGCCGGCCTGCAAACCCCCAGCAGCCCCTCACCCAGGCCAGTCCTGCCCCCCAGCCGGGACCCCCAACCCCGCTGATATATATGATCTCCAACATGAATACCACCAGGAGGTCCCTCTCCCTTGGGCTCTGTTTAGGGGCTCTCTCCAGGTGGGGTAAGGACAAAGCAATAAATATGATAGACCACATAAACAAATGGAAGGATAAAAAACACATGATCATATTGATAGATGCAGAAAAAAGCATTTGATAAAATCCAGGACTAATTTACGGTAAAAACTCTCAGCAAAGTGAGAATAGAGAGAACATACCTCAACATGATAAAGATCATATATGAGAAACCCACAGCTAACATTACACTCAATGTGCAATAACTAGAAATGTTCCCTTTAAGATTGTGAATAAGACAGGGATGTCCACTTTACCACCTTTATTCAAAATAGTACTGGAAGGCCTAGCCACAGTAATCATACAGGAAGAAGAAAGAAAAGGCATCCAAATTGAAAAGGGGAAAGTAAAACTGTCATTATTTGCAGATGACATGATATTATATAAAGAGAACACTAAAGATTCCACCAAAAAACTCCTAGAACTGATAAATGAATTTAGTAAAGTAGCAGGATATAAAATAAATATCCAGAAAATCAGTTGCATTATTGTTGTTGTTAATTCTCACATGAAGATATTTTTCCATTGATTTTTACAGATAATGGAATGGAAGAAGGGAGGGATGGAGGGAGGGAAGGAAGGGGAGAGAGAGAGAGAGAGGAAGAGAGAGAGAGAGAGAGAGAGAGAGAGAGAGAGAGAGAGAGAAGGAAACATTGATTGGTTGACTCCTGCACAGGATTGAACCTGCAACCCTGCAACTCACTTATGTGCCCTTGACTGGGAATTGAAACCCCAACCCTTTAACCCTTTGTTGCATGGGCTGATACTCTAACCACTTAGCAACACCGGCCAGGCTAGTGCTCTCTCTCTTTTTTCTTGATTAACCCAGCCAGGGAGTTACCTGTAATATGTTCTGGAAAGTATTAAGAATTTGGAAGAGAAATTGCTTTTAGCTTTTTCACTGAGAATGAGACTTGAACCTGATATGAAACTGTATTAGAAGCCCATAGTAATCAAAACAGCATGGTTCTGGCAAAAAATCAGACATAGATGGATGGAACAGAATAGAGAGCTTATAAATAAATCTACACCTTTATGGTCAGTTAACATTTGAAAAAGGAGACAAAAACATACAATGGACTAAAGATACTCTAACCAATAGATGGTGTTGGGAAAATTGGACAGACACGTGCAAAAAATGAAACTAGACTACCTTCTTACACTGCATACAAGAAAAAACTCAAAATAGGTTAATGTCTTAAATGTTAGACTTGAAACCATAAAAGTGTGGTTTTAATCTATAATAATAAAGTGTAATATGCTAATTTGACCAAACAGCCAAAAGACCTTCTGGACATCATTCTGGACGTCCTTTCGGACAAAGCCGCCACGGCGGAGGCAGAGGTGGTTAGGGGCAATCAGGCAGGCAGGCAGGCAAGCAGTTAGGGGCAATCAGGCAGGCAGGCAAGTGGTTAGGGGTGATCAGGCATGCAGGCAGATTAGTTAGGGGTGATCAGGCAGACAAGAGAGTGGTTATGGGTGATCAGGCAGGCAGACTGGTTAGGAACCAGAGGTCCTGGATTGCGAGAGGGATGTCTGACTGCCAGTTTAGGCTCGATACCCTGGGATTGGGACTAAACTGGCAGTTGGACATCCCTGAGGGGTTCCAGATTACGAGAGGGTACAGGCTGGGCTGAGGGACCACCCCCCATGAACGAATTTTAGGCACTGGGCCTCTAGTTAGGTTTTAATAAGCTGTATCTGAGACCCAAAATAATAACTTAAGCAAAAAAAAAAGTTAATTAAGAAACAGGTAGTCTGGGTAGGTGAAATTCATAAATGTACTGGGAACCCAAGTTTGTTACATTCTATTGCTTCTTCATCTTCAACATATATCTTCCACCTCATGGTCCAAGATGATTGCCTGACTGCTCTAAGTTACCAGGTTGGTAGAAAACTTGAAGAATAATGCACCTCCTCTCTTTTAAGGACACTTCCCAGAAGTTGCATATAATACTACCACTTACTTTTACATGGCCAAATCTACCTGCAAGGGGGGTTAATTAATATAGTATTTATTGGGGGTACCAATATGTACAACCAAAATTTACGGTTATAGTACTGAGAAGGAGACGAGGAAGAGTTATCAAAGGATATCTATCTGTGTAAAATTTTCTAGAGGAGGGAATTTAGATTTTTGCCTCAGGATGCCAACCTATCCTTGAATCCAAAACCCACAAATGAATTCCATAATTTGTGATAAGTTGGCTGATATTTGAAGATTAGAAAAAATGGGAGAGCAGTCATCTGGCTTGTTCAGAATAGCACCCATCTACCTATTTCACCTTGCCTTAATTGAAATTCTCTAAAAATGGCTCTGTCCTTTCTATTATTGTTCTTCCAGAACAAGGCCAAACTAGATCATACCCATTCAAATTCATGAAACTGGAACTCTGCAGTAACCATTTATATTTTGATATTTTTTCTTTTTCTTTGTTGTTTAAGGTACTACAAATGTGTCCTTATCCCAACATTTTCCCCACATCCCCCCAGTCCTGTCCTTAACCTCACCCCCTATTGTCTGCGCCCATCGCTTCTGCTTATATGCAAGCATACAAATCCTTTGGTTGGACTCTCCCCCTTACCCCCACTCTCCCCTACTTTCCCTCTAAAGATTGAGCATCTGTATGATGCTTATCTATCTCTAGATATGTTTTTGTTCTTTGGTTTATGTTGTTGGGTATAATCCACAAATTAGTGAGATCATGTGATATTTATCTTTCTCTGAACTGGCTTATTTTGCTTAGCATAATGCTCTCCAATTCCATCCATGCTCTCCAATATCATCCATCAAATGATAAGAATTCCTTCTTTTCCACATCAGTGTAGTATTCCATTGTGTAGATGTACCACAGTTTTCTAATCCACTCATCTGCTGATGGGCTCTTAGGCTGATTCCAAATCTTAGCTATTGTAAATTGTGCTGCTATGAACATAGGGGTGCATATATTCTTTCTGATTGGAGTTTCTAGTTTCTTGGGATACATTCCAAGAAATGGGATCACTGGGTCAAATAGGAGTTCCATTTTTAGTTTTTTGAGGAAACTCCATGCTGTTCTCCACAGTGGCTGCACCAGTCTGCATTCCCACCAGCAGTGCATGAGGGTTCCTTTTTCTCTGCATCCTCGCCAGCATTTGTCATTTGTTGATTTGTTGATGATAGCCATTCTGCCAGGTGTGAGATGGTACCTCATTGTCATTTTGATTTGCATCTCTCAGATGATTAGTGACTTTGAGCATGTTTTCATAGGTCTCTTGGCCTTTCGTATGTCCTCTTTTGAAAAGTGTCTATTTCAGCCATTTGCCCAGTTTTTGATTGGATTGCTTATCTTTCTTTTGTTAAGTTGTATGAGTTCCCTGTAAATGTTGGAGATTGAACACTTATTGGAGATGTCGTTGGCTAATATGTTCTCCCACGCAGTAGGTTTTCTTGTTGTTTTGCTGATGGTTTCTTTTGCTGTGCAGAAGCGTTTTATTTTGATATAATCCCATTTGTTTATTTTCTCTTTAGTTTCCATTGCCTTGGGAGCTGTGTCAGTAAAGATATTGCTTCTGCATATATCTGAGATTTTGCTGCCTGTGGATTCCTCTAATATTTTTATGGTTTCCCATCTTACATTAAGTCCTTTATCCATTTTGAGTTTATTTTTGTGTATGGTGTAAGTTGGTGGTCTAGTTTCATTTTTTGCATGTGTCTGACTT
>NW_006281978.1:5159-5818 GCF_000327345.1 Myotis davidii | reverse complement strand
ATAGATTTTGGATTGTTGTGTTTTCATTGTCATTTATTTCCAGGATGCTTTTTAATTCTTCTTTGATCTCTTTGGTAACCCAATAGCATGCTATTTAGACTCCAAGTGTTTGATTTTTTTAAATTCTTTTTATTGTAGTTGATTTCTAGTTTTATGCCATTGTGGTCTGAGAAGATGCTTGTTATGATTACTATTCTCTTGAATTTGAAGAGACTTTGCTTGTATCCTAATATGTGGTCTATCTTTGAAAATGTCCCGTGTACAGTGGAGAAGAATGTATATTCTGTAGCTTTGGGGTGAAATATTCTGAAGATGTCAATTAATTCCATCTGATCTAGTGTGTCATTAAGGATTGCTGTTTCTTTGCTGATTTTTAGAGGATTTATCCAGTGGTGTCAGTGGGGTATTAAAGTCCCCTACTATGACTCTATGACTGTATTGCTATCGATTTCTCCCTTGAAATATTCCAGAAGTTGATTTATGTATTTGGGTGCTCATGTATTGGGTGCATATATGCTAACCAGAGTTCTATCTTCTTGATGAATTGCTCCCTTTAGTATTATGTGGTGGCCTTCCTTATCTTTTGTTATGGCCTTTACTTTGAGGTCTATTTTTTCAGATATAAGTATCACAACTCCAGCTTTTTTTTCATTCCATTT
>NW_006281978.1:1674-5067 GCF_000327345.1 Myotis davidii | reverse complement strand
TATTAATTTTTTACAGAGAGGAAGGGAGAGAGGTAGAGAGTTAGAAACATCGATGAGAAAGAAACATAGATCAGCTGCCTCCTGCACACGCCCTACTGGGGATGTGCCTGCAACCAAGGTACATGCTCTTGACCGGAATGGAGCCTGGGACCCTTCAGTCTGCAGGCTGACGCTCTATCCACTGAGCCAAACCGGCTAGGGCACGGGTCATGTTTTCTTATCTAGTCATCAACCCTATGTCTTTTGATTGGAGCATTTATTCATTTTTTTTGTTCAATGTTATTGTTGATAAGTACTTGTTTGTCATTATTTATATTCTTTTTTTAATTTTCATCATTTAATTCATTTACTTTTAAGGTTATTATTGATAGGTACTTGCTTATCACCATTTTTATTCTTTATGTTTGTGTTTCTTCTTCCCTTCCTATTTCTTCTTTTCACATCAGTCCCTTTAGCATTTTTTGCATTGCTGGCTTGGTGGTAATAAGGTTCCTTAGCCCTTTTTTTTCTGGGAAGTTCCTGGTTTCACCTTCAATTTTGAATGATAACCTTGCTGGGTATAGTATTTTTGGATTTAGTCCCTTGCTTTGCATCACTTTGTATATTTCATTCCATTCCCTTCTGGCCTCATGTGTTTCTGTTGAGAAATCTGTTGATATTCTAATAGGAGATCCCTTGTAGGTAACTTTCTGTCTCTCTTTGGCAGCCTTTAATATTCTTAATTTGTTCTTGGTGTTTGCCAATTTAATTATGATGAATCTTGGTGTCAGTCTTTTGGGGTTCATTTTGTTTGGGATCCTACGTCCTTCTATGACTTGCATAGATTTTTTCTTGCCAATATCAGGGAAGTTTTCTGTCATTATTTCTTCAAATAGGTTTTCTATTCCTTGTTTCTCTTCCTCTCCTTCTGGTACCCCTATTATGCGAATGTTGTTTCGTTTTGTGTTGTCCCAAAGCTCCCTTAGGCTCTCCTCTTGCTTTTTAAGTTTTCTTTCAGTTGCTGCTGTGTTTATGTGTTTTTACTTACCTTGTCTTCTAATTTGCTGATGTGGTCCTCAGTCTCTTCCATTCTACTGTTTAAGCCTTCCATTGTGTTCTTTATTGCAGCTATGTCATTCTTCATTTCCTCTTGGTTCCTTTTCATGTTGGTGACATTCTCATTCAGCTCCTTATATTTCTCATTGAGTTGTGTGTATTTGTCATTGAGTTGTGTGTATTTGTCATCCAGCCATTTGAGCACCCTTATAACTAGTACTCTGAATTTTTTCTTTGACATGTTGCTAGCCTCAATTTCATTTAACTCTCTTTCTGGTGATTTCTTTTTCTTTCCTTTAGGGATTGCTTTTTTGTCTTTCCATGTTTTGCTGTAACGTTTTAATTGTAGATCCGCTTGCTTTGCTACCCAGGTTCTTTTGTGGATGGTGCTACTGGTCTGATCTCTCAGGTTTCCTGCTCTTGGTAATCTAATGTAGCTCCCTACTTGAACTATTTGGGTTCTATTGATGTAGGCCTGCAAGCTGGAAAGGCACAACTGAGGTGTCTAGAAGTCAGTAGCCATGGAGAGGGGTATCCCAATTTTTTCTGTCTTGTGTCCTTGGTTGAAGTCGCACGTTCCCAGCAGGAACTCACGGTGTCACCCAGGAGCCATCTGTTGGGGTAGTGGGTCTCAGGAAGTCTGTGCTCTGGAATGTCGTGACTGTGGTGTCCAGCGTTCTGTAGTTGTGGGATGGGCAGACTCAGCTTTTGCTGCCGCTTCTGTGGTTGGATACACGTGCTCCAGTGATGGCTCACAGGGGAACCCATGGTGCATTTGCTAGCAGGGTGTACTAACACACTCTGAAGAGCCCTGGTGCTGAAGCCACACGATTGTGGTGTCTGTTGGCAGGTATTCTAGAAGAGGGAATTCAGAGTTTCTACAGCCTAACAGTGCATCTCTGTTTGTATAAGTGTGCATCCAGCAGGGTTCACAGTGGTGCCCAAGGGCTGCATGTGGAGTGGTGGGCTTGGGAGGTCTGTGTGCTGGAAAAGCGTGCAACTGTAGTGTCCAAATTTCTGCAGCGGTGGGGTGGGAAGACTCAGTTTTTGCTGCTGCGCCTGTGGTGGTGGCCCACAGGGGCACCCATGGTATGTTTGCCAACACAGCACACTGAAGGTCTCTGAAGGGCCCTGGCACTGACGCTGTACAGCCAAGGTGTCTGTGGGCAGGTATCCAGGATGAGTGAATTCAGAATTTCTACTGCTAGGGGGAGTGTGTCGCTGTTTGTCCAAGATTGCACCCAGTGGGGGCTTTCAGCGGCTCCCAAGAGCGCCCTTTGGATCAATGGGCTCAGGGGGCCTGCTCACTCAAAATGTGTAATTGTGGCAGTGTGTTTGCTGTACAGAGCTCTGACGCTCTATGAGGGGCCCTGGCACTGAAGTTGCGCAGCTGGGGTGTCTGTGGGAAGTTATTCAGGAAGAGGGAATTCAGAATTTCTACTGTGGGGCAGCACATCCTTTTTTGTACAAAATCACACCCAGAGGGGGCTCACATGGCTCTCAAGATCTGCCTATGGAGTGGTGTGCCCAAGGGTCCTGTGCCCTGGAAATGTGTCTGTGTTGTCTGGAGAACTGCAGCTGCAGAGGGAGGAAGTTGCACTTACTGCTGCGGAGGCCATACACCTTTGGAGATGGAAGTCCCAGGGTCCGTGGTTCTGCAGGTGGGACAGTAGAATTTTGGCTGGAATGGCTGCCAAGTTGTGGGCAGTGTCTAAAGCCTGTCTGGGTGGTGGTTCTGATGAGTTCCTAGATGCAGCCATTCTCCCCTTCAAGATGGCGTGGGCTCCATGCCCGAGTCCCACAGTCCGGGTAGTTCCTGTAGTGGTGGTAGTCTCTCCCTGTCCCAGAGAGCCTGGTCTGCCAGCCTATGCTGCTCCTGTCAGATTTAACTGTCCTTCACTCACTCACACACACACCACACACATCCACACACTCTCCTTTCATCCCCTCACTCACTCACTTCCTCTCCCTCACCTCTGTCCTGCCAGCTGCTATATTTTCTCTATGGCAATCGGGGAAAGCTTTATATATAATTTTCATGGTTCCTTTACCCCTGCTTTTTGAATAAAGGGCACCACATTTTTATTTTAAACTGGGTGCCATAAGTTTAGTAGCTGGGCATGCTCCTAGCATGTCAGCTTTGTACAATCACCTGGTCCCTGCCTCACTGCACAGGTGTACCTGCACCAGGTCTATGAGCTCAGTGAGGAGCATGGCCGGACTGACCTATGAGCAGCTCATCTCTATCCAATTTTCTCTAACTAGAGGCCCAGTACATGAAAATTCATGCACTGGAAAGGGGGTTCGCTCAGCCTGGCCTGCCCCCTCTCACAGTCCAGGAGCCCTCAGGGGTGGGAG
>NW_006281978.1:0-650 GCF_000327345.1 Myotis davidii | reverse complement strand
ATCTCCCGAGGGGTCCCAGACTGCGAGAGGGCACAGGCCGGGCTGAGGGACCCCCTCTCCCCCTGAGTGCACAAATTTTTGTGCACCAGGCCTCTAGTTTATTTTATAAAATTAAATTAGGACATATTTTAGAGAAACTAATTTAAAACTAAAATAAAAATGACCTAAAAGAAGTATGTTGAATTTTTTCTTTCTGATCATGCATTCTCTAGTCACATTTCATCAACATAGGGCATTATAGATTTAATACATTTTTTAGTTGCTCTGTACTTTTCAATTATAGTTTCCTTTCATTTGGAATTGTACCATATTTTCCAGGGTCAAATGAATAAGTGGTATGTTGTATTTGTGAAATATACCACAGATCATTGATCTATGACACCATAATTAAGAAGTCAGTACATATAAACTACCATCATATTTTGCTGAAAACATGATCTTTTTCCCTTTATTGAATAAGATATTACAAATTTGTCCTTATCCCCTCAATGTCCCCTCATCCCCCCAATCCTGCCTTCACCCTCACCCCTTGTTGTACACATCCATCATTTATGCTTATATGCATGCATACAAGTCCTTTGGTTGATCTTTCTCCCTCACCCCCACCGTCCCCTGCCTTCCCTCTGAGTGTTGAGCATCTGATTGATGCT
>NW_006281977.1:3643-14815 GCF_000327345.1 Myotis davidii | reverse complement strand
TACAGCCTCCTAGATACCAATAACTTTTTATCATTTCCACTTCCTTATCCACTTATTTTAGCACTAGAGGCACAGTACACGATTCATTCACAAGTGGGGTCTGGCTGGCCCAGCCCCAATTGGATATTGGGACCAGGCCGGGCCAGGCCTGTTTGGAGAAGGAGACAGAGGCAGGTTGGCCGGGCCCACCCTGAATCGGGGCCCAATCGGGGCTGGGCTGGCTGGGGGAGGAGCCACAGGTGATTGGCCAGTAGGGCCTGCCACAAATGGGCTGGGGGGATGATTGGGGTTCAGCGGCTTTGGGAGGGGCTGTGGGAGTTTGGCCCGCCAGCCTCACCCCCAACTGGGGTTGGGGAGCAATCAGGGGTGGAGTTGGCTGAAAGGAGGGGCCTTGGGCTGATTGGGGTGGTGGAGGCTTAACAGGGGTGGAGCCAGCTTTGGGGACGGGCTGTGGGTGGTGGCTGACCAGCCCCACACACTATTGGGTTGCAAGGGGCATCAAGGGAGGCTGGCTTGGGGGAGGAGCTGCTGGAGGTTGGCCAGCTGTCCCCACCTACTGATTGGGCCAGTTCACTGGCCACAGTGGGCCTCATAGCAACTGGTCGTTCAGGTTGTTATGGTGTTCCGTTCACTGGCTTTTTACATATATACTAGTAGATACTTCACTTATGTACTTATTAAAGTTTAATTCAATCTTCTCAAGACTTTACTGTCCTCTTCTCAACCCTTTGTAACCTCACCTTAATAAGTGCCTACTTACTTTTATGGCTTATCCTAAAATATCTATAGTATTAAAAAATTTATTTTGATCACCTGGTCCTAAAGGAGTTCCTGTTAAATACTCTCATTTTATCCGGTACTTTCCTTTTGTAGCAATGGCTTACTTAATTGGTTTGCATCTTTCTTAAATTCACAAGGATCAAGTCTATTTACTGCCTTTCATTTCTTAATATGCATCACAATGTTCACAGTACTATGAGGGCTCCATAACAGTTGTTTGATGAATGAATAAATTATTGGTTGTCAGGGAGTTGTCAAAAAATCCCAAGAGCAGTTTTTATTATAGCATTACAATTTCAGATAAAAAATGAACATGTTTAATAAAGTAAATAAAAGTTTTAATTTCTATATGTATTGACAACCAACCAAAGGCAACAGATTTATTTATTTCCTGTTCTCATTCTTTCCAGGATTTTGTACAAAAGTTTTCAATGAAGCAATGTCAGATTGGGACAGAAAAGTTTTGGATCAGTTTATATTACAACAGCAGTGAACAGAAATGGGCTTGGCAAGATGGCTCAGCTTTAACCTTGGACATGCAAGTATCTTTCCATTAGTTTATTTAAATATATTTTTATTGTTTTCAGAGAGGAAGGGAGAGGGACAGAGAGAAACATAAATGATGAGAGAGACTCCTTGATTGGCTGCGTCCTGCTCGCCCCACACTGGGGATTGAGCCAGCAATCCTGGTATGTGCCCTGACCCGGAATCGAACCTTTACCTCAACCACCAAGTCACACCAGCTGTGCTGTTCTGGCTGTTTTAAAACACCAGTCCCAGAATAGCAATATTACTTAATTATCTAGTGTGCATATAATTAGATGTTAAACTCCACGATGTGAAGTTTTCTATTAAACCTTAACTGATTACTCCAACTCACATAGAACTCTTAATATATTTGACCTTTAGAAATGAATAACAATGATGTTTAGTATGATGGCTAATGATTTACACCCCAATAGAAACCAGCTGATTTTCTAGGTATTGACTTAATTTTTATTTCTCTGGACCATAATAATTTACTACATAATGTACAAAGACACTTACGAGAGGACTGTGAAGGAAAAACTATGTTCAAAATAATATTGAAATGTGATTTTCTCATTCAGTTTCATTTTTTCATGAGAAACATTATAACATAATATATCAAAGAAGATTAAACTCTGAAGCAAATATAAAAATTCACTTGTCAATTATGTTAGACAATTAAAGATTTGTAAAATATAAAAATACTAGTGGCCTGGTGCATGAAATTAGTGCATGGGTGTGGGGGGGTGTCCCTCAGCCCAGCCTGTACCCTCTTCAATCTGGGACCCCTCAGGGGATGTCAGTCTGCCGGTTTAGTGTGATTGGGCCTATAGTGGCAGTCGGACATCCCTCTCACAATCCAAGACTGCTGGCTCCCAACCGCTCACCTTCCTGCCAGCCTGATTGCCTCTACCCACTCTGCCTACCAACCTGCTTGCCTCCAACTGCCCTCCCCACTGGCCTTCTCACCCCCAACTTCCCCCCCTGCCAGCCTGAGCACCCCCAACTACCCTCTCTTGCTGGCCCCCCTGCTGGCCTGCTCGTTGCCAATGGGGCCCCCCTGACAGCCTCCTCGCCCCCAACTACCCCCCACGTCGCCTGATCAACCCCAAATGCCCCCAACTGCCGACATGCTCACCCACAACTGCTCTCTCCCCAAACTGCTCCCCTCTTGCTGGCCTGATTGCACCCAACTGCCCCTCCCCAGTGGCCTGCTTGACCCCAACTGGGCCCCCCATGCCAGTCAGCACACCCCCAACTTCTCCCCCGCTGGACTGATTGCCCCCAAATGCCCACCCCCCCGCTGGCCTAATTGCCCCAACTGCCTCCCTCTGGCCTTCTTGCCTCCTATTGTCCCCCCTGCTGGCCTGCTTGCCCCCTACTGCTCCCCTGCTGACCCGCTCACCCCGAGCTTCCCTCCACAGCAGGCTTAATCACCCCCAAATGTCCCACTTGCCAGCCTGCTCGTGCCGGACTTCCTTCCCTGCCAGGCTGATTGCCCTCAACTGTACTCGCCTGCGGACCTCATGGCCCCCAACTGCCCTCCCTTGCTGGTCTGACCTCCTTTGCCTCAGCCGCACCACCATGGCTTTGTATGGAAGGTCTCTCAGAAGGTTTCCTGGTCTAATTAGCATATTACCCTTTTATTAGTATAGACGACAATGTTGGCACTATTTTGGGAGGGAATATAATTATTTTTATATTAACATAAAATGTATATGTATTTAGTATTGTTACATGTAAGTGAGTGAATCTTTTTTACTATTACAGAATTAATTCTTAATATGACAAATTTGGATAGATATATCTCAAATAACAAAATTTCTTTGGGTCTCTGGAATGATTTTTAATAGTTGAAAGGAGTCCTGACACAAAATTTGAAAACTGCTCTTATAGCACCAATTTTCTTATTAAAATGCTAATATATAGGAGGTACTCCATTCATCCTACCATATTATTAAGATAAATATAAAAGATTCTATTTTCTCATGCACATGGGGATAATAATGAGGACTAAAAATAATTTTAGCATTCCTCTTTCAGTTACTTGTTTTTTAAATCCTCACTGAGGGGAGAGAGAGAGAGAGAGAGAAGAGACATATTGATCAGTTGCCTCTAACCAGGAGTGAAACCTGCAAAGTTTTAGTGTCAGGGACAACACTCTAACCAACTGTGCACACTGACCTGGGTTCATTTACTGTGAATGAAACAAATGCTCTCTCACCAACAGATAGAAGCCTTTTTCTTCATTAAGCAAGCACTTGCTTGTTATCACTTTTTAAAATTATATACCAGATCTCTGAAAATTTTGAGTCAGTTATAGTCAGCTGTATGATTGCAGTAATGGACCAGTGTTTTGGAGTTCCTTACTCTGCCATTTTCCTTCCTTAAGAGTTGAATGGAACAAATATTATTTATTATTTACATGTGAATAAATCTGCCAAAGAAATGTGTGTTCCTTTATATTTCAATTAATGCATAGTAACCTTGAAGAATAGACTTGATCTATGAAATAAATTTTAGTAAAAATAGAAATTCTTTTCTCTTCTAGGCTCCAGTTAAGAAAACCTGAAATTTCCTCTAATCAATGCAAATATATGAAAAATGGTCACTTATTTGATGGTAATTGTGAAGACCCTGGTCATTGTATATGTAAGAAGACAGCATATGGAGATTGAATCACTCATATGCGGATATAAAACCAAAAGCCACAAATGAACAAACCTGAAAACAAACAAAATCACAGAGATATAGACAACAGTATGGTGGTTACCAGAAGGAAGGGGGGTGGAGGGTAGTAAAGGGCAAAGGGGGTCAAATATGTGATGGAAGAAGATTTGACTTTGGGTGGTGGGCGCATAATACAATATATCGGTGATGTATCATAGAATTGTACACTTGAAACCTATATAATTGTATTGCTCTATGTCACCCCAATAAATTTAATTAACTAAAATAGAAAGACGTGGAAACATTGAAACTTTTCCAGGATTATTTTTAACTTTAAGAAATACTTCAAAAATAGAAAATTTAATAAATCCACATATACCCTTCATCCAGCTTTAAGTGTATTGAATTTTCAAACGTATTGTGTTTGAAAGTTTTAAAAGCCTTATTAGCTTAATATTTGTGAATATTTAATAAAATCATAGTTTAAAATTTAGTTCTATCATAAGTATTGTTAACAGTTTACTAAACTTAAAAATGAATTTGTTCATCTCTCAATAATTTAAAAATAAGTGAAACATTGTTACAGAAGATAAGTATTTAATTGTTAGTTTTTATTTGCTGCTAGTATAAGGTTTGCAGCATGTCAGATGAAAAAATATTTAATAAATATTGGTGGCATTTTCTTCTGGAAGTTTTCTTCATGAAGAAAGTCAGAGAATGGCGTTTTTATTTTGAAATCCTTTATATTTTATAATAACAAACTCTTCACACAATCCTCTGCATGCAGACATATGTGTTTGGAGTTAAACAGTTCTCTGTGTAACCTTTAAAACTTGAGCTGTAACCTGCACAGTAAATTGTCAACTATTGTTATTCTAGATTAGAGAGAAAAACAAATTACATGTGTGATTACATTAATGCAGAAAAAAATTAAATACTACTTACTTAAATATAGGTACTGAACTAATATCATTATAGCAGATTTAAGTAACATGCCTGGTCTTTTTAATTTATAGATAAGAGAAATGTAGAAAGTCTGGAATCTCTTTATATGTGTACCCATCTACACTAATAAAAGAGAAACATGGTAATTGGCGTACAACCGCTACCCTTTTCATTGGCTAATCAGCGAGATATGCAAATTAACTGTCAGCCAAGATGGCAGCCGGCAGCCAGGCAGCTTGAAACTAACATGAGGCTTGCTTGCCTCAGTGATGGAGGAAACCGCAACATTGTATGCAATGGCCAGAAACCTACTTTCAGCCCCAGAGGCCTAAGAGCTGGAGCCAAGCCTCAAAGCTAAAGCTGGCCCAGAATGAAAAAAGAAAAAAAGGAGCAGTAGGAAGCTTCAGTCACCCCAGCCTGAAAACAGCCCTCAACCCCTCACCCAGACTGGCCAAGCACCCCAGTGGGGACCCCTACCCTAAATGGTGTGTGACCACTGCATACAGCCATCATCCCCTCACCCAGGCTGGCCATGCACCCCAGTGGGGACTCTCACCCTGATCTGGGACACCCTTCAGGGCAAACCAGCTGGTCCCACCCATGCACAAGGCCTCTATCCTATAGAGTAAAAGGGTAATATGCCTCCCAGCACCGGGATCAGCGGAGCCGTGAGGCCTCCCGGCACTGGGATCAGCATGACAGGGGGCAGCGCACAACCCCCCTGATCGCCCTGTGGCTCTGTGTGTGACAGGGGGCAGGGCCACAACCTCCCTATCCATCCTGCTCTGTTCGTGACAGGGGAAAGCGCCCCAACCCCCTGAGCATCCTTGCTCTGTGCCTGATATGGGGGAGCTCTCCAACCCCCCCCCCCCCATTGGCCCTGCTCTGTGTGTGACGGTGTAGAGCCATAACCTCCCCATCGGCCCTGCCCTGAATGTGAGAGTGGCAGTGTCCCAAACCCTCATCTGGGAGCAGGCCTAAGCCAGCAGGGTGTTATCTCCCGAGGGGTCCCAGACTGCAAGAGGGCACAGGCCAGGCTGAGGGCCCCCCTTCCACCCATGTGCACAAATTTTTGTGCACTGGGCCTCTAGTCCTATATAATAAATGCCTAATATGCTAAGTGTCTGGTTGTCCAGTCAGCCATTCAACCAATCAGAGCGTAATATGCTAATGATATCCTAAGCACACTCAACTGCTCGCTATGACATTCATTGACCACCAGGGGGCAGATGCTCTAACCGGTAGGTTAGCTTGCTGCTGGGGTCAGGCTGATCCAGACTGAGCAAGACAGGCCAGGCACACCCTGCAGTGCTCTTGCAATCTCTCCCCAGCTGGCCAAACTCCTGCTTCCCTTTCTGACCCTGATTGTGCACCAGTGGGGTCCCTTGGCCTGACCTGCACCCTCTTGCAATCCAGAACCCTTTGGGGGTTGTTGCAGAGCCAGTTTCAGCCCCATCCCACAGGCCAGGCTGAGAAACTTCTCTGGTGCACAAATTTGTGCAGTGAGCCTCTAGTGTGAAATAAAAGCTTTAACGTGTTTTTAAAGAAATATTTGGTTAGAAATAAATTCAGAATTTCTTGTCATGTTTTGTGAAAAATGTACAATATTCTTCAGATATATGCAATTTTACTTTTAAAAATTTAATTTTTTTAATTTAAAAATTATAAATTTTTATTATAAAATCCTCCAGTAAATACACACATACATAAGGGTGTGTATGTATGTATGTGGATAGGCATAATTATACATGTATATCTATTTAACTCAAGAATTTGAGTATTTTGGAATTATATAATTAATGTAATAAATTCTGATTTGTTTTCTGCCAGGAATAGGTAGGAGAGATAAGGCTGAGGAAAGAATGACGATTCTACTTTCATATGAAATTGACACCAATAAAGGACTGTGGCCTGATTATATATATATACATATTATAAAGGAAGAGATCATTATTTCTGTCTACACAGAAACAACCAGCCACCATAAGAGAAAAAAATAAGATATATTTGGTAACAGCTATTAGTTCGTCTCAATCTATGCACATTAGAAACTCATTCTTTCTAATCTAACTCTTTTCATTTGTTTCTTTAATTTCTGTGTTTGTTTTCCTATG
The DNA here is from genome assembly GCF_000327345.1 of Myotis davidii. NCBI lineage: Eukaryota > Metazoa > Chordata > Mammalia > Chiroptera > Vespertilionidae > Myotis > Myotis davidii. The sequence continues at coordinate 7,778 of NW_006281977.1, read as the reverse complement.
CCGTTCTCATCACATTTCTGACAGAATATGGATTACATGGACTTTACTTATTCATTCATAATTATATTCTAACTAAAGTGTGAAGCTTTTAAAAGAGATATGGTCTATTGATCTCTGTAGTTATCTCTGCATAGTTTATGGAAATTGAGTAGCACTCAATCAGTATTTGTTACATTCATAACCACAAGTTTAGTATGCTAATTGTTTTATTTAGAAACGGAACTTTTAAATACTTTCAGACTGGATAAAGTGAGGTAATATGATACAAAACCTTATTAGTATTCCCAGATAACAAACTCTTTTTGTCAAAAGTGACATCTCATCCATACAGATCAATTCTAAGTTATCCAGGAACACATACAAAATTTGAGAAATAGGACGAGAGGTACGGATAAATGGAAAAGACTGACAGATCTCAAAGGGCAAGAAGGTTGGGAGGATGGGAAGATATCAACCAAAGAATATATATACAGTGGGGCCTTGACTTACGAGTGTCCCGACTAACGAGTTTTTTGAGATATGAGCCGTCTCTTGGCCGATTTTTTGCTTTGACTTGCGAGCTATAATTCGGGTTACGAGCCAGCTTCAGATACCCCACTGCTAGTTGGCGCAGCGAATGTCACAGTGAACGCCAGAACATCAGCCCAGCATCACATGTCTCACTCATTCACTTTTTGATTTGACATACGAATAATATGAGTTACAAGCTCCATCACGGAATGAATTAAACTCATAAGTCAAGGCCCCACTGTACATACTAGAGGCCCGATGCACACAATTCATGCACGGGGATTAGGGGAGTCCCTTAGTTCGGCCTGCACCCTCTTGCAATCTGGAATTGCTGCCTACTAACAGCTGGCCGCCTGCCTGATTGCCTCAAACACTCGCCTGCCTGCCTGATAGCCCCTAAGCACTCTGCCTTAGTGCCTGTTCATCCCTATCCATTCTGCCTGCTGCCTGTCTGATCATACCTAACCACTCTGCCTGCCTGATCACCCCTGACCACTCTGCATGCCTGCCTGATCACGCCTAAACACCTGCCTGCCTAACTGATCGCCCCTATCCATTTGCCAGCCTGCTTGCTCAGCCCTCACTGCCTCTGAATGCATGATGCCACTAACTGCTCCACTGTCTGCCTGAGGCCCTTCACCACTCTGCGTGTCTGCCTGATCACCCCTAACTTCCTCTGCCTGCCTGCTTGCCTGATGCCCCTAACTGCTCCCTTGTTTGCCTGATTGTCCCAAAGCACCTCTGCCTCAGCCCCTGCCACCTCAGCTTAGTCCAGAAGGATGCCCAGAATGACCTCTGGAAGGTTGTTCGGCTCTCCCGTTTAATTAGCATATTAAGCTTTTATTACTATAGATAGGCATAACCCATGGACACAGAAAATAATGTGATGAAGGCCCATGTGGGGTGGGGGCACGGTGGAGGGAGGAAAAGGGAGAGGAAATGGGGGACATCTGTAATAGAGTCAATCTTAAAAAAAAGATAGACCATAGTCTGATCCATAAAAACCAATATCAATAAGTTCAAGTATATTCAAGTCACAAAGTATGTTTGTTGATCAAAATGGAATTAGACATTGATAATAGAAATACCTCTGGGAAATTCTCAAAAGTTATAAATTAGCACCTGAAAATTTCATGCATCAAAGTACAATGTAAAAGGGAATTTAGAAACTATTTTGGAATGAATAAAAATGAAAATAAATAGTTCATACATGTGGAATGATGCCAAATAATCTCAAATATTAATAGCATAAATGCTTTGATTAGAAAAGAAGAAAAATTTCCTATCAATATATTAGTTTTTGTGATAAGAAACTAGAGAAAGAAAATTTAACCCTGAGTGAGAAGATAATAAGAATACTACGCTGCAGTAAAAAAGGAACTCTTGCCTTTTGCAACAGCATGGATGGAACTGGAGAGCATTATGCTAAGTGAAATAAGCCAGTCAGAGAAAGATAAATACCACATGATCTCACTCATTTGTGGATTACAGAGAACAACACAGACTGATGAACAGGGACAGATCCAAAGTCAGAGAAACAGCAATCAGACTATTAATCCCCAGAGGGGAAGTAGGGGAGGGGGACACATTTGTAATACCTAAACTAATAAAGAAATTAAAAAAAATCAGAGCGTAAATTAATTAAATAAAAAATTGAAACATGAATGTTAAATAAGCACTGAAAAGATGTTCAATACCATTAGTCATGAAGATAATGCAAATTTAAACTACAATAAGATACCATTATACACATTAGAATGGATAAAATTTAAGGAACTGATCATAACAAGTATTGACCAAGATGTTGAGCAACTCCTAAGTCACACACTGCTAGTGGGATTGCAAACTTGCACAAGCCTTTTGAATAATAGTCTGGCCGTCCCTTAAATAGTTAAACATATATATCTATTATAAGGTTCATCTATTGCTCGCCTAGGTATTTACGTAAGAGAAAAAGGAGAGCCTCTGCTCATACAATGTCTTGCACACATATGTTCATAATAAGTAGCTTGCGCAGTATTTAGCACATAGCAAACAATTAATTTTACTCATTTTTATGGGTACTGGCTGCTTCCCAAAGTACTAAATCTAGGCCCTAAGAGTTTTGGTCTGACTCTATTAGCATATGGGATGTCCTGGCATTGTGTGAAGGAAAAGGTGGTAGTTCAGTGATCACAGGAATAGCTTAGAGGCAAATCCACAACAAGAGACTTACTGTAGGTACAGACTTACTGATCGTGAGCCAGAATGGAGCCATCTTCCCACTGCCAGTTTCCGTTTGTGGAATTCTTTTTCAGTCCCATCCTATGGTAGGCCTTTAGCAATTTAAGGATATCCTATTTGAAATCACAAGTAAAGTCAGTTCTCAGAATTGTATTAAATACAAGGCTATGATCATTTAATCATTTTCCCCACAGTTGAGGAAACTGCATTCTGTCCTCTTTCAGAATTCCAACCTCAACAACACATATACAATATAATTCCTGCAATTTTTGTGAATTTTTATTTTTAATACAGAAGAATATGGAGTTGATGTGTCAGAGCCTTGTGCCTCTATTATATTTCAGGCTCATATTACAGAAAGTTGCCACATATGGTAGGACCCAATATAGGCAGATGAATTAAAACAATACTTCACCTGGTCCTCTTGGCTGCATATCTTCAGGAGAATAGAATTTTGAGACATGCAGGAAGCTTGGCTCTGAAACCAGTTCTTGCTCTCATTGAAAAATTGGTAGCAGCTGTTTCTGTAACAGCCAGTTTTTAGGACATGGGCCACAGTAACTTTCTAGAAAGGGAGAATATGTTATTAATTCTGCACATGTCTGAACATTATATCAGATTTTTTGTTTGAGGCAAGGTAAATACTTTTTTTATTCTACCTCTACAATTCCAAATATTATACCATTATGGTCATACCCACTGACATACCTCTACATATGCATAGATAGATATGCCAAAACTATGTTTCCTACTTCTTACAATTACTCCTTCATTGTAAAAAATAAAATAAAATTTAAAAAGCAATAGTGAATTGCATACAAGAATTCATTTTCTTTTACATTTTCTTTTTTTTAAAATATATTTTATTGATTTTTTTACAGAGAGGAAGGGAGAGGGATAGAGAGGTAGAGATATCAATGATAGAGAAACATTGATCAGCTGCCTCCTGCACAACTCCTACTGGATGGAGATATGCCCACAACCAAGGTACCTGTCTTTGACCGGAATCGAACCTAGGACCTTTCAGTCCGCAGGCCGACGCTCTATCCCCTGAGCTGAACCAGTTGGGGCTACATTTTCTTTTTATTACAGTTATTAGAATGAGATTGGTTAATAAGATTATATAGGTTTCAAGTGTAGATTTCTATAATACATGATCTTTCTTATAAACTTTCCTGTCAGCAGCACTGGATACATGCCTAAACGCCTGTATACACAGAGACATGCAACTTGTGCTTCCAAATATTAGAAGATTTTCTCTTACCGTTCAAGGAAATTGGAACTGAATAATGCTGTTAAAATAGTCATAATTATTAGAAAGTTATATTTTGTGACACAGTTAAAGCAAAAATAAAAATAAGTGATATGTTTCTGGACTAATAGCTAAAATATAGGCACACAT
>NW_006281977.1:0-3613 GCF_000327345.1 Myotis davidii | reverse complement strand
TGCTAGTTTCTGTCCTGCAGAATATTAATCACAGTAATGTAGTACATTCGTTAGATCAGCAATGCTATCTATGTCTCTGTTATCACTCACAATTTATGACGATGGCACTCCATATCATTACCATTACAAGGAAACGGATTCCCAGAGCTACAGCAATGCACGGGGTATGGAAAAATGCAGATGCTGTTAAAGAAAACTGAGTGAGAAAAAGCAGAAAGGGTACTGGTATTTTTAATATAGACGTTAGAGTGTTTTCTATGTGGCAGTGTTATTAGTGTCTTTTCCTCATATATTTTCTCATGAGGTGAAATTAGTACTTTGTAAATTATTAAAAATAAGATGTTAAAATCTACTATTTTCTCCTATTTCTTTCTACATGTTCTCCAGAATAACTCATGGTTAAATTTCCATTTTTTAAAATTTCTGAGACACCAATCCCAAATCCCTCTGCATTAAAAAATGAAAGCACAGAAATTGCAGGCATTATATGTGTGTTGTTTAAGTTGGAATTCTGCCAGAAGACAGAATGCATTCTTTCCAACTGTGAGAAAAATGGACAGCTTCCCTAAAGTAATTTTAAAAACATGTATTTAAGAAACTATACAAAATATTCTATGATTATTTTTACCTAAGAAAATATCCTTGTGATTATTCTAATCATGTCTTATGAAGTTTTCAAATTTTTATAAATAGCTGCTTGCATTGTGTTTTATTGGTATATGACTAAAAATCTTATTATTGATAGACTTTGAATTTTTTCCAATGCATATTTAAATTGTTTCTTAGTTTTCACTAAGAAATAATTATATAAATAACATTTTGTACACTGGGGGTGGGGGGAGGGTCACTCAGCCTAGCTGCACCCTCTCACAGTCTGGGAGCCCTCGGGGAATGTCCAACTGCTGGCTTAGGCCTGCTCCCTCAGCCAGTAGTCACACATCCTTGGCGTTCCCAGCACTGCCTCTGAGCTCTGCTGCCTTCAACCCCGCTTCTGGCTGAGTGTTGCTCCCCCTGTGGGAGCACACTGACCACCAGGGGGAGCTTCTGCGTTGAGTGTCTGCCCTCTTGTGGTCAGTGTGTGTCATAGTGACCAGTCATTCAACTGTTTGGCCCATTTTCAGATTAGCCTTTTATTATATAGAACTAGAGGCCCGGTGCATGAAATTCGTGCATTGGGTGAGTGTCCCTCAGCCCAGCCTGCACCCTATCCAATCTGGGATCCCTCACAATCCAGGACTTCTGGCTCCATACCACTCACCTGCCTGCCTCACTGACCGACCCTAACCGGCTCTGTATTCCAGCCTGAACACCCTCTAACCACTCCCGTGCAGCTGATCAATGCCTAACTGCTCTCCTGCCTGCCTGATAGCCCACAACTGTCCTCCCCTAACATCCTGGTCACCCCCAACTGCCTGCCCTTGCAGGCCTGGTCCCTCCCAACTGCTCTCCCCTACAGGCTCTGTCACACCCTATTGTCCTCCCTGCAGGACTGGTCCCGCCTAACTACCCTCCCCTGAAGGCCTGGTCACACCTAAATGCCATCCCCTGTAGGCCTTGTTGCCCCCAAATGCCCTCCCCTTATTGGCCTGATCGCCCACAACTGCCCTCCCCTGTTGGCCATCTTTTGGTGGCCATCTTTGACCACATGGGGGCCACCATCTTGTGTGTTGGAGTGATGGTCAATATGCGTATTACCTCTTTATTATATAGGATTCTGAATAAGTAAATCTACAGAAAACAGATTACTGTTTGCCAGGAAGGAAGGGAGAATGAAGAGTACTGCTTATTGGGGTTTTATTGTGGATAATAAAAACATTTTGATCTAGATAAAATGGTGATTTTAACAGGCCACTCTCAATACAAGATAGAAAACTTGGAAAAAAATAAGTTATGTTATAAATAATCTTAGCAATATTTTCAGTGTGGTAGATATTCTGGATATATATTGACCAGTATATACTGATAATAGGAAATATAACTCCTTTTCAAATGCACCTGAAGCACCTATAAACAGTATTCAATAGATATATTGATCTTTATTTTTTTATATGTTTACATACCGTTAATATTTACATATTAATATGAAACTCAAGAAAAGTAAAAATATATTGATACTTTAACTGAATTAAGTATCTACTTTATGTAGATTTATGTTGTGTGTGTGTGTGTGTGCATTTTAAAGCTAGTGTTCTACTTTGCAGAAAAATCTTTGAGATATTGCATTAGAGTAAGAAAATGGCATTGATGCCAATTATCTCCACTCCTCATTAACATTATTCTGGTCATGTTCGCCAATGTCACTAGGCTAGAAAAACTAAAAAAAAATATAAAAATCGAATATAAACTCTTTTTTTCTACAAGTCATGATAATGTATGAAAATTATATGAGAGAATCAGTGATAAATTCAGCTCAAATAATAAGTAATTTAGCAAATTATCAGGTTGTGAAATAAATATACTAAAATAGATAGCATTAGTTTACAGAAATAAAACCAAATAGAAGACAAAAGATGAAAACCCTATTTACATAATAATAAATACAATGAAATATTTAGGCATAAATACGAAAAATAACCCCACCAATACACAAGGGATAATAAAAACTCAACAAAATTATTCTAAAATATATTTTTTTAAGAGAATAAGCTCTGTGTTTTGCATACTCACAACCGAAAGCCTATTTTTGCCCCATCCTGTGTATGGGTGACAAATTTATTTCACTTTTGATTTTTACACAACTTTGTGTGTCAAAACTTTACCCATATGTTCATTCCTGGCTTAGGAAATTTGCAAATGCTATTTCATTTGCTTACCAAACTTTTTCCACTTATTTCCCCCTTTAGTTAACTCCTATTCACTTTTACAGGCTCGGCTTATAGGTAAGACTGATACTTTTAATTCCATTGAAAATTTAAATATCAAATGATTCTATAAAACAAAGGAAATATAATAGACTGTGATAAATTATGCACATCCATTAGCAACATTTTGATGTACTATTGTAGCCAAACAGTTGATAAGATATGTTGCAGAAAACTTAAAAGCAGGTGTTGCTGAAAGTGAATCACTTTCCTAATTGAGAAAAATCTGTATTTTTTAAGTCTTAATATCCAATTGAGTAAACCATATTGGTCATTACTGAAAACATACCAGGTATTTTGATGCTACTAAAGTTCAGACTGATTAAAAGCCCCGGATCTGGTGATGTTTTTAGATAGAAGGACTTCCTGTGTGGTTGCATCATGAGAACACTTATTTTCAGACTCTGTTCTCACATATTATTTTGTGTATAGGGCAAAAGAAAGACATTATACTATGTAGTTATTGTCTTCTCCTTATATTCTGGGTTGGATTTTATACCAAGGGTCATCAAGAATTCTTATATTCAGACTTCTTTCCCAAGAATTATAATCTTCTTCCCAGGAAAATATGTATTCTACAAAGATCCTCGCATCTTCCTCTAAAAAGCAGGTACTTTTTATGATATTAATGTATTTTACTTTCTATATATTATTATAAAATTATTAAATAAAATTTGATCAAATAATTTTAATAGAACATGGAAAGTGATATTTATCATTAAGAAGGTACATATTCAGATAGATGAAAGATC
>NW_006281976.1:2206-3467 GCF_000327345.1 Myotis davidii | reverse complement strand
TCTTGTTTTCTCCAAAGCCCTGACCCAGGCATAGTCATTGCCTGCCATTGCTTCCTAGATGTTGAACAAAAGGAAGAAGAAGAAGGAAAAAAAAGCAAACGAGCCCTGGCTGGCTGGGTGATTCAGTCGGCTGTAGCATCATCCTGTACACCAAAAGGTTTCAGGTCCTATCCCAACCCCCTGTTCGGGACATGTATAGGAGGCAACCGGTCGATGTTTTTCTCTCACATTGATGTTTCCTCTCTCTCTTCTCTTCTCTTCTCTTCTCTTCTCTTCTCTCTCTCTCTCTCTCTCTCTCTCTCTCTCTCTCTCTCTCTCTCCTTTTCTCCCTTCCATCCTCTCTAAAAATCATTAGAAATAATGCCATCACGTGAGGAGGAAAAAATTTTTTAAGATAAAAGGTGCTAAGCTTTATAAGTCATTAAAGAAATAAATGTACATCAAACCACATGGTGGTACCAATACGTACATCGAATAGTGAAAATTGAAAAGGCAGGAAACACGAAGGGTTGGCAGGATGAGAACCTACCAGGACCCTTGAACCAGGGAAAGTTGAAGAAATGCTGAGGCTACTGAGAAACTGCTCATCAGAATCTTTTATAAGCTCCCTTAAGAGTCATGGTCGGGTGTTCCATTGGGCTGTTCAGAGCCAGACTCTCAGGGGCTGATTTAGGACCAGAACCTGGGTCCCGCCCTCTCTGAGCAGGAGTCAAACTACAGGACACTTGAGACCCTGAGGATCAAGTGTGCCTTGAGAACCTGTGTCCCCCTCAGCCCTCATCCTGGGGAGCTGCAGAGCCAGGCCCAGGGCAGGGCCCTCCCATGGCTGTGGGTCTAGAGCTGTGAAACCCAGAAGGCGGCTGCAGCTCCTGACCCACATCCTGTGTGACCCTTTCCTTCAGGCCCAGGACTCCTCCATCTGCAGAGCAGGAACCCTCAGAGGAGACGCCATGACGTCCATACTCTCTGTTCTCTGGCTTGGTCAGTTGTGAACATGGGGAGGGGCAGCCGGAGAGGGAGCAGGAGGAGGGACAGGGTGGCAACTCACCCTTATTTATGGGGAAGCAAAGGCTCAGACAGCTCCAGTGGACGGGGCCCTGATGGGAAGGGTATCAGCTGAGACATCCGGGTGCAAAACTCTCACAGAGACTCTCTTCCAGGGCTGAGGCTGGACTTGAGGACCCGTGTGCAGGCAGGTGAGTCCTCCCCAGGCTTCATGTTCCTCTTCTTTCTTCATCCCTGGGGCTCAGGGGGGGGCACA
>NW_006281976.1:407-1001 GCF_000327345.1 Myotis davidii | reverse complement strand
GGAGATACAGCTAGAGATAGCGGGTGGGAGGGAAGAGGGGGAGACTCAGAGAAACAGAGAAAGACAGAGAGGAGGGTCCTCAGACAGAGGCCTGGTGACTCAGGTCACATCATGGTTGGCAGGCAGCCCTGACCCTCCTTCCCTCTCTCTAGGACACCTGCCTGACAGACCCTCCCTCTTGGTGCAGCCAGGCCCCAGGGTGGCCTCAGGAGAGGATGTGATCCTGAGGTGTCAATCACAGAGCCCGAGGGACACATTCCTTCTGTCCAAGGAGGGGGCAGTGGATCCCCCACTGTGTCTGAGATCAGAGCACCGAGCTGGGAAGTACCAGGCAGAATTCTCCATGAGTCTTGTGACCTCAGCCCACGGGGGTACCTACAGGTGCTACAGCTCACTTAGCACCTCCCCCTTCCTGTTGTCACTCCCCAGTGAGCCCCTGGAGCTTCTGGTCTCAGGTGAGGGGCCCCTGACCCTGTCTGCTGAGATGTAAGTTAAGGGTCCTGTCACCAAAAGGATTATGGGCTGAAACCTTGATGAGGGGCTCTCAGAATGGTCAACCTGAGGAGATCTTCATCTTAGAGGGCCTTCCACCCC
>NW_006281976.1:0-263 GCF_000327345.1 Myotis davidii | reverse complement strand
CTCACCCTCTTCCTGTCCTCATTTTCAGGACCCGCCTGAGGCCCCAGCTCCCCACCCACAGGGCCCACCTCCACAGCTGGTTAATCTCGGGGAGCTCTGCTGAGAGCACAGCCCACCCCCCCGCCCCCGCAAGTCCTGATAATCTGTCAGGGGATCGAGTGACCCTGATCCTTAAGGATGGCTTGTGTCCCAGGGGGACTGGGAGTTTCAGGGTCAGAGGCAGTGATGGATGGGGTGGTCATGGCAGAGAGGGATGTGGGGGC
>NW_006281975.1:0-383 GCF_000327345.1 Myotis davidii | reverse complement strand
CTCTATACCTTCCATTTCTGACATTTGCATCCTATTTCTTAGTCTCCGCATTTTTTTATCTTTTCTTGGTGCACCCCCTAGTGGTCTTTGTGCACAGTCTTGTTGTAGTTAAGCCTTGATTGTTGAAGGTAATACTAGAGGGGATTTGACCTCCAGGCCAAGTGGCTGTGAGAATCAGCTGTGTCTGCAGTGAGAGAACTTCTGTTCTCTAGGGAGGTGCTAATCTAGCCTTTGTCTGAGGCTAGCTGGCAAATGCCTCTGTGCAGGGCTTGGGCGCGGAGCGTCGCATGGGATCTACAGGACAGGTGGAGTGAGCAGATATGGCTGCTCTCAATCCCGTACCCAGGGGATATGCCTCTCAGAGTCCCAGCAACCGCTGCAAA
>NW_006281974.1:0-938 GCF_000327345.1 Myotis davidii | reverse complement strand
TAAATTTGAAAGAGCTACAGAAGATGTGAATAGTCCCAGTGTTGAACCATTCATTTCCCACATTCATCTTTCTACCTTTCCATAAGCTGGACACAGGACACAAAACCCAACAGCGGTGAAATCACATTTATCTTGCACGCATGAATGATGTAGTCTCTGGGACACCGTTCCCTACCATGCAGACATGGTTTCTGTTCACAAATTTTAGTTAGCCTGGAAAGCATGACATTGCAGCTAAAGAAATGTATCATGGCCGTAGAAAGGGAAGTGAATTGAAGATAATGTCGAGTCTCTTCCATCAATTCTAAAGATCGCGAAGACTGGTTAGCATCGGTTCTGTTTTAGATCGTTGTTTCACCATTTTTGAAAGAGGGATTCGACAGGAGAATAAAAATGCGGAGTGCACGCTTCCGAGAAATGGAAACCTTGCATGAGTTAAGAAATGTATCATGGCCGTAGAAAGGGAAGTGAATTGAAGATAATGTCGAGTCTCTTCCATCAATTCTAAAGATCGCGAAGACTGGTTAGCATCGGTTCTGTTTTAGATCGTTGTTTCACCATTTTTGAAAGAGGGATTCGACAGGAGAATAAAAATGCGGAGTGCACGCTTCCGAGAAATGGCAACCTTGCATGAGTTACCTTCGTTTAGGGCACCGTAGTGTTTTGTAAGAGACGGATACCTATCTCGGGCAGCAACCCGGATGGTGCACAACAGCCACCGCCATTATGACCGGGCAGAATTCGCCTAATAAAGCATACTCTTTAGCTTTTCTGGTTCACGATAGCGCAACCGGTGCATGTCATTGAACCTCTGATGAGGAGTTTCGGGCAAAACAAATTGAGGTCTGCAAGTCCTAAACGACAACTGATAGCATCATGAAGGTGAACTCAAGGTGCCAACAACAAAACAGTTCATTGTCAATTGGAATGATTGGGTA
>NW_006281973.1:464-714 GCF_000327345.1 Myotis davidii | reverse complement strand
TAATTACAACTGTCCTGTGCTGTCATTGTGGTGTCCGGCCACTACGGGGCGATGACGTGCGGCCGGGGAGAGGTCCTCTGAGGCACGTGGTCAGAGAGAGCACGCCCTGGCCAGGCCAACCAGGTGAAGTGCAGCAGAGCTGTCCCTGGTATCTGGGGCTCTCAGTGGCCGCCATGGTTCCGCGGGGTCAGCACCCCAGTGAGATCCAGCTGGCACAGTGCCTGGCGGGGATGGAGCAGGGGAGGCGGGA
>NW_006281973.1:0-305 GCF_000327345.1 Myotis davidii | reverse complement strand
GTAGCTTGCGGGCCACACGCACACTGGGCTGCAGCAGCCAGTGAAGCCTGTCTCATGATGGGTGGACCGCTGAGTGTGTTGCTTGTTGTTGTAAGGCCGCATTTCTTCAGGGTCTGAAGTAGTTTTTTGACTGTTTCCTGCACAGGAGGAACTAGGAAGGACCATCTCCCAGCTCGCCCATGCTTTTCAAACCACAGAGGCACGTTTGTATCCTTAACTCTTGGGAAGCCAGAACCACCGAGTCAGTAGCTTCCACACAGAAGCCTGGGTTGTAAGATCTAGAGCAAGAGAGAAGTCCCCATGGT
>NW_006281972.1:0-843 GCF_000327345.1 Myotis davidii | reverse complement strand
GACATCATAGACAGTATTGTTACTTCAGAGACACGACTGTGACTTTTTACAGAGGATTGTTACTTCATAGACTGGATTGTGACTTTATAGACTGTGTTGTTACTTCATAGACAGGATTTTTATTTTATAGATTAATTTTTACTTCATATAATGTGGTGATACCTCTTACACAGGATTGTGACCTCACAGAGAGGATTTTTCATAGACAGGATTGTTACTTCATAAACTGGATTGTGACTTCATCGAGAGGACTGTTACTTCATAGACAGGATTGTTAATTCATAGACTGTATTGTTACATCATAGACAGTATTGTGACTTCATAGAGAGGATTGTTAATTCATAGACTGGATTGTGACTTCATAGAGAGGACTGTTACTTCATAGACTGGATTGTTACTTCATAAACTGTATTGTTACATCATAGACAGTATTGTGTCTTCATAGACAGGATTGTTAGGATTGTTACATCATAGAAAGATTGGAACTTCAAACAGATAATTGTTCCCTCATTGACTGGATTGTGACTTCATAGACATTATGGTTACTTAATAGACAATATTGTTACTTCATAGACTGGATTGTGACTTCATAGAGAGGATTTTCACTTCATAGACTGTATTTTTACTTCATAAACAGGATTGTTGTTTCATAGACTTAATTTTTACTTCATATAATGTGTTGATACATCATGGACAGGATTGTGACTTCATAGAGAGGATTGTTACTTCATAGACTGGAGTGTGACTTCATAGAGAGGATTGTTACTTCATAGAGAGGATTGCTACTTCATAGACTGTAGTGTTAGATCATAGATATGATTGTGACTTCATAGAGAGCATTTT
>NW_006281971.1:0-481 GCF_000327345.1 Myotis davidii | reverse complement strand
GTGTGGCTGAGCCCATTTTATCTCAGTTACTGACGATCAGCTCATTATCACCATGAGCCATTCCTCAGAACAGGCCTGGAGCCAGGGGCCCCACCTGAAATTCCAATGCAAGCTATGAAAGCTGAAGAGCCTTGGTTTCAGTCTTTATGCCCTTCCCTCCCATCAACGTCTTACTCCCGCAGGTGTGCTGCTTGAAGATTCCTTGGGCATATTTGCACTCAGGGAAGAAGATACTAACCTTTTTTATTTTTATTTTTTGATATCTACCATGCGTGTGTCAGACACACTGAGAGAGTGTTTCTGAATGCTACCTTACTTCATTCTTTGATGTGGGCATTATTACCTCATTTTCCAGATAAAGAAAGCTGAGCTTTAGAGAGGCAGGAGACGAAAACCTCCAGCCTCCTGGTTGGCAGTATCTGTCTCTCCCTGGGACGCTGCCCCCTTTCTAGCTGGGGAAACACAGGTAGGCAGCTCAAAA
>NW_006281970.1:0-384 GCF_000327345.1 Myotis davidii | reverse complement strand
TGAAGTTGGAGCTGCCAGATGAGTGAAGAGAATTCCTACTGACCCTGATATCCCCAGAACTCACTGAGTTGAGAGCACTCATAGTAGACTCTGGTGAGTATAGAAGTTAGAATAAATATGTTTTTATTTTTTTTGAGTAAATACCTCAAAAAATGACTACTTTATCTTATTGCAAATATTTTCAATTTACCTATCCAATTACTGGGATCGTCTCTAAGTAGAGAAGTAGATTCCCTAGTTAATTGAAATGACATCAATATTTCAAATATCTGGAATTGGAGCACTTTATATTTGATATTTGGTATAATCAGTTATTTCATTTTTTATTTTAGGACCATATTGCCACTAAGAGTTTTTTAGGTCATAAAAGAGATTTCCCTAATT
>NW_006281969.1:0-222 GCF_000327345.1 Myotis davidii | reverse complement strand
ATGCAATAAACAATATTTCAAGAAAAAATATTTTAAATATAATAGTATCCCCAAAACTGTACTAACATAGCATAATATCACAAAAGTTGTAGGAGATATTAAAAATCTGAAAATAACAGGATTACTTATATTCTAATTTTTTTTCCTCTGGCTCTATTGTTTTAAGAAAAATGATTTTAAATATAATATATGCAATAAACATTAATATTTTAAGAAAAACTA
>NW_006281968.1:0-825 GCF_000327345.1 Myotis davidii | reverse complement strand
CCAAGTGTTGCTTTGTTGGTGCCAGGTCCCTGGGGCCCTTTCTTTGGAAATCGCCAGTGCACATCACAGCAGCTCCTGTATTGAGCGTCTACCCTCTGGTGGTCAGTGTGCATCAAAGAGACCAATCATATGGTCAGAAAGACACTTAGCATAGCAGCCTTTTATATATATAGATACTTCATGAACAATTCTGGTTTTGGAGATATTCTGGCATCCAGTGGCTTTCAATAGCCACCCATTTCCAGAGTGTCCCTGAGTTTACAGCTGAGGGTCAATGGGAGCGGGCAGGTTCACAGGAGGTCTGAGAATGCTCCAACAACACCCACTCAGCACTGGAGTCTCACATTACTTTCAGGCAGAAACAATTGACACCGGTTTGCATGGGCTCACCTTTTAACCCTGCCAGAGTGAATTATTATGGTTAGGCTCTGGCCTGGTGTAGAAATGATCCCTCCATGTTCATCAAGATATAAACTCACAGAAGTGGGCACCTTGCTTTTCTTGTTCACTGCTGTTTCAGTCCTTAGTAGAGGTCTCAACTCAGTCTTAATGTTAATAGTAGTATTTGAATGAGCAGTGAACCCCTCTTACTTCTATGTGATGAGGTCTTGATGATTACTTTGGGGTTCAATGTTTTCCTGGAGCCAGACTGGAATAGAGGGAAGATGCATACATCCACAAGTGTGTGATATTAATATGAAAGTATTTAAAAATTAATTGTTTTCCCAATAATGACAGTATGAGATGTGATGGATCTGGTCTTCTTTCTAGGTTCCTGAGACTCCGACACTTTTTTCATCCCCAGCAGACAGAAGAGCAGCATGA
>NW_006281967.1:0-421 GCF_000327345.1 Myotis davidii | reverse complement strand
AACCCTACAACTCAAAGAGTTAGAAAGGGAGCAGCAATAAGAGCCCAGTGTAAGCAGAAGGAAGGATATAATAAAGATCAGAGCAGAGATAAACTACATAGAGACCAAAAATACAATACAAAAGATCAACAAAACTAAGAGGTGGTTCTTTGAAAGGATAAACAAGGTTGATGAACTTCTAGCCAGGCTCACCAAGAAACAAAGAGAGAGGACCCAAATAAACAAAATCAGAAACGATAGAGGCGAAATAACAACAGACCCCACAGAAATACAAAGGATTGTTAGAAAATACTATGAACAACTCTACTCCAACCTACTAGAAACGTGGAAGAAATGGACAGATTCCTAGAAAAAAACAAGCTTCCAAAACTTAATCAAGAAGAAACTAAAAAACCTCAATAGGCCAATAACTATGGAAGAA
>NW_006281966.1:2530-3328 GCF_000327345.1 Myotis davidii | reverse complement strand
TGCTTTAATTATGTTCGATTTGTAACAATAAAAATACATCCTGCACATAAGATATTTAGATTATGATTCATAATAGTAGCAAAATTACAGTTATGAAGTAGCAACGAAAGTAATTTTATGGTTAGGGGTCACCACAATATGAGGAACTGTATTAAAGGGGCGTGGCCCTGGGAAGGTTAAGAACCACTATAGTTCAAGCTTCTGGTTCCCAGGGAATCACATAGATGCTTCTCTCTCCCCCAACACTTGGTCTACTGGCTGGAGGCTCACACTGTGGCCTTAGTTATCCTGTAATCACTCTGTAAGGGAAATGGTGTCAGATGGAACTTCCTGTATCCTAAACATGAACCTCTAGCACTTTTATTTTTTTTCTCAGGTTGTGAGGGTTGATATCTGTTAGTTGTCATTACTGGTGACTGTCAAAGGCATCTCTCAGTTTAAACTTCTCTTTTTTTTTCTTTTTGTGAGAATTTTGTATCTTTCGCCTTTGTACAGGTCTCCTGGAGCAGTGGGTGGGATTCAGGGGGCAGGGCTCAGGCCTTGATATGGGGAATGATTCTTAACAGACATGCACCCTTAGACATGTCACACTCTTGGATAATGTCCTTTATGTCAATGTCCAACCCAAAAGCTCCCTATGTATCAGGAGGACATGGAAACAGGACTCCCTCTGCTCATAAATCCAGCTCAGCCCTGACCCTGCAGCTCTGAGACAGAAGACTTGCCCCAGGATCCCCAGGTGTTCCCATTCCCTAATTGGGACTGAACACAGACCACTCACCATGGGCTTTGGGCTCA
>NW_006281966.1:0-1313 GCF_000327345.1 Myotis davidii | reverse complement strand
AGGCTTTGCCTGGAGAGCCAGAGAAGTGAATAAGCACCCTCATAGCACCCAGGGTTGAAATGCAGGGAGGTTCTGTCTGCCAACGAGAGGCAGAGCCCACTGGAGACAAGGCCACCACTTAAAGGGCCAATGAGCAAAATGTGTGTTAGAAACCACTCATGCTGTGCTCCAAGAAAGGAGGTTGTTAGATGGCAATTGCCTGAGGAGAGTCAGGATGAGTGGCTTTTGGGAGGGAGGTAGGGGAAGAGGTGCCAGGATCCTGTACTGGGCCCATCTGCATTCCTCAGCAGCCATTGTTCTTGGGAGGAGCTATCCCCACCCCTTAGCATCAGCCTGGGGAAGCAATCCCCCACCCTCTGAAACCCTGTCACCCCACCCTGCATCCTAGGCTCTGCTGAGAGGTCAGGGGCATAAGCCCGGGCGTAGATGTCTGGGCATCTCAGGAGGAGTCAGAGACTGGCTTTGGAGAGGCCATTGACACACTTTCCCATTAACCTACCTGGCACCTGCTCCTCACAGGAGATCTGATAGAAACACTCTCCCGGTTTCTGGGAGACCCCATCTCTGATCTCCCCAGGCCTTACCCACCTGACGAGTAGGGATTCCAAGGTACCAAGTGCAGGAAAAAATCAGGACAGACTCAGACAGGTGGCTCTGGAGCAGGGGAACACATCTACCATGTTCCTTGAAGTCTGATCAACATCTCCTCCTTAAGGGAGATCCTAGTGCTCCATCCCCCTGATTCCTCCGGAGGGTCTTTCAGAGACTGAGCCTTTCCAGTGACTGTGATTAACAGCCAGCCAGAAGCTTGAGGCAGGTGGAGCCAGACCCCAGGAGTGGCTTGGGACATTTGCTGACCTGCCCCTGGGTCTCATGGAGGTAAACACCAGGCTGGGAGCTCAGCTTGGTCCTTCCTGTGCACAGCCAAGCCCATCAGAGGCACCACAATCTGTGTTACTTATGTCTTCAAACTGGTTGTCAAGGGCTAGGCATAGACAGCATGTAAGATGGGCCTGCCCCAGAGAACCTCCCAGGAGGCCCTAAGCCAGCACACCCACTGGCCATCTTCAGACAACATTGGAGCAGCATCCAACACACTTCACACACAGCATTTCCAAAGGGAGATCACAGCAGGCACTACATACTCTGCTGAGGAGAATCTCCATTTTTCTTATGTGTTACTTTCATTATATTTTCTTTTCTATTTCTCCCTTGTCTCTTATATTTATTTTTCACTTTGTGCTCCTCATTGTATTTTCTTTTTTTCCCATTTTAACCCCTTTTTACTTTTTTTTTTCCTTTCCTTTCATATA
>NW_006281965.1:0-303 GCF_000327345.1 Myotis davidii | reverse complement strand
CTGATGGATTAGGCCCGCTCCCTGGTGGCAAAGCACAGGCCCAATCCCTAGGTGCATCCCTTGGTTGGGCTAAGAGCAGGGCCGATTGGGGAGTTGGGGTGCAACCCCGGTCATGCACAGATCAGGGTGGATCGGGAGGTTGCGATGCCACCCCCAGTCATGCTCTGGGTAGGGTCGATTGGGGGGTTGGGGTGCCACCCCGTCACGCACAGTGCAGGGGAAATCAGGGGCTTGGGGAGCTGCCCCCATCATGCACAAAGTAGGGCCCACAGGGATGTTGGGGCACCGCCCCCTGTCACACAC
>NW_006281964.1:14457-17947 GCF_000327345.1 Myotis davidii | reverse complement strand
TTTTCCAGTTGCTCCTGTGTTTGTGTTTTTTTTTCTACCTTGTATTATAATTCACTGATGCTGTCCTCAGCCTCTCCTAGTCTGCTGTTATTGCAGCTATGTTGTTCTTCATTCCCTCTTGGTTCCTTTTCATGTTGGTGACATTCTCATTCAGCTCCTTATAATTCTCATTGAGTTGTGTGTATTTGTCATCCAGCCTTTGACTGGATCCAGTTGTTTGAGCATCCTTATAACCATTACTCTGAATCTTTCTCTGAACATGTTACTAGTCTCAATTTCATTTAACTCCCTTTCTAGTGAGTATAACCATTACTCTGAATTGTTTCTCTGATAAGTTAGTAGCCTCAGTTTCATTTAATTCCCTTTCTGGTGATTCCTCTTTTTCCTTCCTTTGTAGATTGCTTTTTTGTCTTCCCATGTTTTGCTGTAATATTTTAATTGTAGCTCCGATTGCTTTGCTACCCAGTTTCTTTTGGGTATGGTCCTACTGGTGTGACCTCTCAGATTTCCTGGGCTTGGTAGTCTAGTTTAGCTCCCCACTTGAGCCATTTGGGTTCTCTTGATGTAGGCCTGCGAGCTGGAAAGGCACAACTGAGGTGTCTAGAAGTCAGCAGCCATGGAGGTGGTGTCTCAGTTTTTGCTGTCTTGTGCCCTTGATTGAAATCACGCATGCCCAGCAGGGACTCACAATGCCACCCAGGAACCATCTATTGGGGTGGTGGGGCTCCAGAGGCCTGCATTCTGGAAACAGGTGACTGTAGTGTCCAGAGTTCTGTAGTTGTGGGTTGGGCAGACTCAGCTTTTGCTGCTGCCTCCGTGGTTGGATACACGCAATCCCAGAGGCAGTTCACAGGGGCACCTGTAGTGTGTTTGCCAGCAGGGTGTACTGACACACTCTGAAGAGCCCTGGCACTGAAGCTACTGGATTGCGGTGTCTGTGGGCAGGTATCCCAGAAGAGGGATTTCAGCGTTTCTACAGCCCAGCAGTGCACCCCTTTTTGTTTAAGTGTGTGTCCAGCAGGCCTCACAGCAGCGCCCCAGGGCTGCCTGTTGAGTGGTGGTCTTGGGAGACCTGCATGCTGAAAAAGAATGCAACTGTAGTGTCCAGAATTCTGTAGTTTTGGGGCGGGGAACCTCAGTTTTTGCTGATGCACCTGTGGTGGATAGGCATGCCTTCCCAGTAGTGGCACACAGGAGCACCCGCAGTGAGTTTACTAGCGCAAGCACACTGAAGCACTCTGAAGGGCCCTGGCATACTTAATCAAGGTGTCTTTGGGCCAGTATCCAGGATGGGTGAATTCAGAATTTCTATTGCCCAGGGGAGTGCGTCCCTATTAGTCCAAGATAGGACCCAGCAGAGGCTCACCCCGGCTTTCCCAAAGTGCCCTGTGGATAGATGTGCTCAGGGGGAGTGAGCATTTGTGGCAGTGCAGTTCGCTGGCGCTGAGCTCTGATGCACTCTGAGGGGCCCTGGCGCTGAAGGGCCCTGGCGCTAAAATTGCACAGCTGGGTGTGTGTGGGCAGTTATTCAGGCGGAGGGAATTCAGAATTTCTACTGGGGGGCCGTGCGCCTGTGTCTGTACAAAATCATACCCAGTTGGGGCTTACAGTGACTCCTAAGAGAAGTCTATGGCGTGGTGTGCCTCAGAGACCTACAAGCTGGAGACGGGAATGAGGAGGTCTGTTGTTGGGGAGGGTAAGGCTGCACTTACTGCTGCGGGTGTGGTGCACCTTTGGAGGTGGAGATCCCAGGGTCTTTGAGTCTATGGGTGGGGCAGCAGGATTTTGGCTGGAGTGGCTGCCGGGTCATGGGCAGTGTCCAAGGCCTGTCTGGGTGGTGGTGCTGATGAGTTCCTAGAAGAGGCCGCTCTCCCCTTTAAGATGGCATGGGTCCGTGCCCGAATGCATCAGACTGGGGCGTGCCGCAGCGGTGGTAGTCTCTCCCTGTCCCAGAGAGCCTGTTCTGTCAGCCTCTGCTGCTTCTGCCAGATTTAAGTGTCCCTCACTCACTCATACGCACACCACACACATCCACACACTCTCCTTTTATCCCCTCATTCACTCACTTCCTATCCCTCACCTCTGTCCTGCCAGCTGCCATCTTTTGATCTCCTCACATATCACTTCTGCTGTTTTTAAAGGTGGACCATTTCAAGCCTCCTCTTCAGCCTACCTAGCCAGCCAGTCTACAAATAACACGTTAAATGCCCACTCAGTCACCGGTGACTGACACTATACTTACTGTCCGGAAAACAAAACAGGCTGGGCGCTTTACATGTTAATGAGATCAAATTGTCTCAATTTTATCTTCCAACATTTCTGTGGTCTTTAAAAGAAATTCTTTTATGCCGAAACCGGTTTGGCTCAGTGGATAGAGCGTCGGCCTGCGAACTGAAAGGTCTCAGGTTCGATTCCGGTCAAGGGCATGTACCTGGGTTGCGGGCACATCCCCAGTAGGAGATGTGCAGGAGGCAGCTGATCGATGTCTCTCTCTCATCGATGTTTCTAACTCTCTATCTCTCTCCCTTCCTCTCTGTAAAAAATTAATAAAATATATTAAAAAAAAGAAATTCTTTTATTATACATTCTTAATCCATGAGAGTGTATCTCATTTCCTGAATATTCCTTTTCTTTACCCTCATTTTATGGTGTTTAGGAAGGAAATGGATATAACCCTGATTGGTTCTATTCCCCATAATTGGAAGGTTCCCAACATACACCATTTTTAGCCCCTCCTGTGGAGTGATCAGGTCCCTTCCCCATATACTTAATTACCCCTCCATCTGACTTAATGCCCCATGTTAATCCCAGCCTGTTTACCAATATTCTAGGTGCTCCATTTAAAAGAGAGGACCTGTTAAACAGGTCCTGTTTTTTCTTCCTTGGATACATCTTGGCTCTGGATTTTGGACTCAGATAGAATTGAGTTCAGATCCTGGTATTGTCATTTACTTTTTACATAGCATAGGAAAAATCAATTAATGTCTCTGAGCTCTAGTTTTTCTATCTGTTAAATAGGCATAATATCTATATGTCAGAGTTTTATGAAAACTACATGAGTTAAAAGTTTAGCAAAACTTAACAGGCTATCTAAGCTATAATAGGTCGAATAAAGGAGATTTTTTTGTTTTGTTATATTCACTAGTAGCCCGGTGCACGAAATTTGTGCACTGGGGTGGGGGGGGGGAAGGGGGACCCTCAGTCTGGCCTTCACCCTCTCCAATCTGAGACCCCTCAGGGAATGTCCAACTGCCTGTTTGCGCCCACACTTTTAACAGATAACAGCTCCATTGTTGTTTCTTTCTTATGCTTAAAACCATTGGAATTAGTAGGTATTCAAAGTGTGTATACATTTTGGGGAGACACCCTGTATATCTCTAGTCAGTAGTGAAAGGAACCAACAGCGGGTTTGGAACCCCCTAACAGAGATCCTCACTCACTCCCTGCATGTCTTCCCACTCTGCTTTCCATCTTCGTGGCAGCAGGGGCA
>NW_006281964.1:12170-13236 GCF_000327345.1 Myotis davidii | reverse complement strand
CTGGAGCAAGCAAGCCTCCTGTTCGCTTCAGCTGCCTGGCTGCCGGCCGCCATCTTGGTTGGCAGTTAATTTGCATATCGCCCTGATTAGCCAATGGGAAGCATGTCGGGGCTATGGTTAATTACCATGTTTGTCTATTATTAGATAGGATATGAGGCAGCAGGTAGGGCTAAACAACTAATTATATCTAAAGTTAGTTACCTCCCTAGGAAAAAAATCAGCAGAATAATCTATTTGGTATTAAATACAAAAAACATACCTAATTTATTAGAAAGGTCAATATAGTCAGCCTAATTAAGAGAGATATTTGTGTGAAAAACTCACCTAAATCAAAACAAATGAATAATTTTGGGTTTACCAACATACCAGCATCTTTAGATTATTGGTTTACTAAAGTGAAAACATTCTGTATTTGAAATGTATTGTCTATTTGGGTGTTTGTAAATCTATTTCAAATTCAATAAATGAGTATAGAGGACTTTTGTGGCCCTTTTCTAGTCCCTGAAATGAGAAGGTAAGCGGGGATGGGTGGAGAATAAAAATACACATTTCTTGCTCTAAAGCAACTTGTAGGACAGGAGATGAGGTATATATTTAAGTCACTACAATACACATAATACATACTGAATGCATTCCAAGAGCTCATACGAATCAAGGTAGTTGATCAAGGTAGTTGTGAGAGAGAGGTGGCAGGATAGTATTCTAGAGGAAGTGGACTTTTATTATATATACTAGAGGCCCGGTGCACAAAAATTTGTGCACTCAGGGGGGACAGGGGGTCCCTCAGCCCGGCCTGTGCCCTCTCGCAGTCTGGGACTCCTCGGGAGATAACGACCTGCTGGCTTAGGCCTGCTCTCGGGTGGCAGAGGGCAGGCCCAATCCCTGGGTGCAGCCCCTGGTCGGGCTCAGAGCAGGGTCGATGGGGAGGGTGCGGTGCCGCCCTGTCATGCACAGAGCAGGGAGATTGGGAGGTTGTGATGCCACCCTCAGTCACGATCAGGGTAGGGCCGATTGGGGGGTTGGGGCACCATCCCCTGTCACACTCAAGGCAGGGTTGATGGGGAGG
>NW_006281964.1:6412-11358 GCF_000327345.1 Myotis davidii | reverse complement strand
GTGGGTTGGCTTATATGCATGCATACAAGACCTTTGGTTGATCTCTTCCCTTATCCCCACCCTCCCCTACTTTCCCTCTGGGTATTAAGAGTCTGATTGCTGTTTCTTTGTCTTTGGATCTGTCCCTATTCATCAGTCTATGTTGTTCTCAATAGTCCACAAATGAGTGAGATCATGTGGTATTGATCTCTCTCTGACTGGCTTATTTCACTTAGCTTAATGCTCTCCAGTTCCATCCATGCTGTTGCAAATGGTAAAAGTTCCTTCTTTTTCATAGCAGTATAATATTCCATTGTGTAGATGTGCCACAGGTTTTTTTTTTTAATCCACTCATTTGCTGATGGGCATTTTAGGCTGTTTCCAAACCTTAGCTATTGTAAATTGTGCTGCTATGAACATAGGGCTGCATATATCCTTTCTGATTGGTGTTTCTGATTTCTTGGGATATATTCCTAGAAGTGGGATCACTGGGTCAAATGGGAGTTCCATTTTTAACTTTTTTTTCATTTGGGCTTTTAAATGATATAGTTTCCTTGCTTGTATTCTTTTATGAGAGGGTTGGTCAAGTGTGGCCACATGAGAAGAAAAGGGAGAGGTTCAGGAAAACAAAGTTTATTATACTCACAAGTGCTAGAAACAAGTGGTATGACAAACCTTGATGGGCCACTTGGGAAAGCACCAAGGTGTTCAGGAGGCAGAAAACAGGAGGGAGGAGGAAATGTTGAGGCCTCAGCCTTCACTGGAGTATATGTGGAAGGGGCAAGGTAAGGTAATGAGTTTTGGATTGGCTAATTTGAATAATTTCCAAGGGCTTTGGGCTATAGGGGTGATCCCTAGTTGTCTGGCACCAGAACCTTCGGTAATAAAGTCAATGGGATATTGACTCCTATGTGTATAAAGGGTCAGGCAGTGGAGATAGGGCTTTGGATTAGTTGGTTTATATAGCAAAGGCATACTTCTGTCTGGGCCCTTTCTAAGAATTGAGATAGTCCCAGGATGGACAGACTTTTTCCAGACAGAAAGTTTCTTTTTAGGATATCAAAGCATCATAATATATAGAAAGTTAAAAATATTTATAACAAACAATAACTCATCAACATGGACAACAGTATGGTAGTTACCAGAGGGAAGGGGATGGGGGAAGTAGTAAAGGATAAAATAGGATAATGATGATAAAGGATACTTGACTTTGGGTGGTGGGCATACAATGCGATATATAGATGATGTATCATAGAATTGTACACTTGAAACCTATATAACTTTATTAAACAATGTCACCCCAATAAAATTAATTAAAATATTTACTAGTATAGTATACTTCTTTTAGCTGTTCATTTGTCTCATTCATGTTTTGATTTCTGAATGTGAAGTAAGCCACCAGAACTGTCAGCACAAAGGCACAGGATGCAAACTGGTAGTAGGAATTCTAACAACAGAGGCAATGCAGTTCTTACATGTGGTTGCAAATATTAAGGCTGATGATATACAGCCCCATGGCCTCCTTTTGTCAGGGTCTGAAGGGCTGTGTCAGCCAATCTCCAACAGGCCCAAGGCAGCTGTTCTAATACATCTTTGCTTGAACAATTGGATTAAGGTGATGTTTTGATATATTGCTAGTCATCTTTTATAGCCTCAAATCTCTGACACTCTTGGCTTCCTAGATGATTATATTCTTGCTGGCTGTGGCAGCCCTTTGAGTACAGCATTTTGGGAGTCAAAGAAACATAAATACACTTTTCAGTCTCTACCCAGGAATATCCTGAAACTCTGCTTAGTATAATCAGTTGTACAATGAACATTTGCCTTCTGTTGCCTCTCTTCCTGACAAAGTACCATAGGAAGAAATGCTAATAACGCACTTGCTTATTTTTAAAACTTCTTTATTGTTTAAAGAATTACATATAGTATTACATATGTCTCCTTTTTCACCCATTTACATCTCCCTAGCCATCCCTACCCACCACCACATGCTCTCAACCCCCTTAGTGTCTGCGTCCACTGGCCATGCCTATATGCATGCATACAAGTCCTTTGGTTGATCTCTTACCCAGCTCCCCTGCACCCCCTGCCTTCCCTCTGAAGTCCAATGGTCTGTTCGATGCTTCTCTGTCTCTGAATCTATTTTTGTTCATCAGTTTATGTTGTTCATTATAATCCAAAAATGAGTGAGATCATGTAATATTTATTTTTATCTTTCTCTGACTGGCTTATGTCACTTAGCATAATGCTCTCCAGTTCTATCCATGCTGTTGCAAATGGTAACAGTTCTTTCTTTTGTACAATAGCATAGTATTCCATTGTGTAGATGTAACAGTTTTTTACTCCACTCAATTCTGATTGGTGTTTCTGGTTTCTTGGAATATATTCATAGAAAGTGGGATTACTGGGCCAAATGGGAATTCCATTTTTAATCTTTTTCAGAAACTCCATGCTGTTCTCCACAGTGGCTGCATCAGCCTGCATTCCCACCAGCAGTGCACCAGGGTTCCATTTTCTCCACATCCTGGCCAACACTTGTTAGTTGATTTGTTGATGGTAGCCATTCTGTCAGGTGTGAGGTGGTAGCTCACTGTGGTTTTAATTTGCATTTCTCTGATGATTAATGATTTTGAACATCCTTTCATATGTCTCTTGACCATCTGTATGTCCTCTTTGGAGAAGTGTCTATTCTGGTCCTTTGCCCATTTCTTAATTGGATTGTTTGTTGGTTGCTCTTTTTGTGGGTTGAGTTTTATAAGTTCCTTATTAAATTTTAATATTAAGCCCTTATCATATGTATTGGAGAATATGTTTTCCCGTTCACCATGTTGTCTTTTCATTTTGTTGATACTTTCCTTTGCTGTGCAAACACATTTTAATTTGATGTGGTCCCATTTGTTTATTTTTTCTTTTGTTTACCTTGCTGAGATGATATATCAGAAAAATATTACTACAAGAAATGTCTGAGATTTTACTGTTTAAATTTTCTTCTAGGATTTTTATAGTTTCAAGTCTAACATTTAATTCATTAATCTATTTTAAGTTTATTCTTATGTAGGTGTAAGAAGGTGGTCTATTTTCATTTTTTTTGCACGTATCTTTCCAGTTTTCCCAACACCATTTATTGATTAGAATATCTTTTTAAAATATAATTTTACTGATTTCATAAAAGAAGGGAGAGGGAGAGAGAGATAGAAACATCAATGATGAGAGAGAATCATTGATTGGCTGCCTCCTGCACCAGGGTTTGAGCCAACAACCTGGGCATGTGCCCTGACCCAGAATCAAACTGTGACCTCCTGGTTCATAGTTCACGCTCAACCACTGAGCCATACCGGCTGAGCTGAATAGAATATTTTTATCTCCTTTGTCAAATATTAATTGACTATAAAAGTGTGGAAGTATGGGTTTATTTTTGGGCTCTCTGTTCTGTTCCACTGATCTATATGCTTGTTTTTATGCCAGTGCCCTGCTTTTTTGATCACTATGGCCTTGTAGTATAGTTTAATATCTGGCATCATGATTCCTCTCACTTTGTCCTTTTTGCTTATGATTGCTGTGGCTATTTGGGGTCTTTTGGGGTTCCATTTAATTTTTGAATATTGTTCTAGTTCTTTGAAATACACCATTGTTATCTTGATAGGAATTGCATTGAACTTACAGATTGTTTTGGGTAGTATGGACATTTTAATGTTATTTCTTCCTATCCATGAACATGGTATATGCTTCCACTTCTTTGTATGTTCTTCAATTTATTTATTCAGTGTCTTATAATTTTTGAGTACAGATCTTTTACATTGTTCATTAAATTTATTCCTAGGGTTTGGTTTTTTTTTTTAAAAAAAGCAATTGTACTTGTAGGAAAATGCTAAGCATGAGAATGATGTTTGGAAAACAATATTTTCAGAGGTGTGGCTAAGGGGAACAAAGTAGTAAATTTAAATGGTACTTTGAAGATTTGTACTAAGGTACTTGAAACAAAAGAGACATGATTGATGTAACTGCTATCATTAGGGCAAATTTTGCAGAGGTGACTTACTGGGTTTGGAAATAGGAAGAAGGATCATGGGAAAAGAAGTATTGAAAGATTCTGGAGATTTTAAATTACCTCAAATACCTGCTTAATAATGTTTCTACTAATTTTTAGTCAATAATTATTAAGCTCTGGTAATGTGCTCTATATAGCATTCTAGGTATTGAGGACATAGGTAGCATAGATGGGTAAGGAAGCTCACACAAAAACTTTTCAATAATTAAAATCTGCCATGGCAGGGGCTCTGGCTAGTAATTATTAGTTCATAATGAAGAAATTCAGGGTTTATAGAGTGACATTCCTCTGAAGGTTTTGAGATCTCAAAAATAATTCCATGGCTTGTAAGTGGTAAGGGAGAAATCACTCAATGCATCAACAAATTTGCAGCAATGTATTGGAATACAGAGCATATGGGAAAAAATATTTTGGCAATTTATACTGTAAAAGTGTCAATTGGGAGATCCTGTTTTTGCCACCACTTGAAGAAGTGAGAAACCCAAATGACAAGATATCACTTTGTCTTTTGCCAAACAAACTGAGTGAGGAACTGGATTCTGTAAAGATGGTTGAGAGTGGTAGGATGTATTATAGCAAGCACCATTAGCCCTGCCTCCTAGGTGAATTAGTTGGCTTCAGAGCAAAGTAGTACAGGATATTCCATAGAGAATGTGTTTGGGAAATGTTTGAGTAAAAAATGAGATCCAAAACCTCTCTGAGAAGCTCATTCTTTAACAATTTAGCTCTAGGAAAGCTTGTTTATGGCACCAAAGTTCAGACTATGAATTTGAAAATCAATCCATTGATTTGTAGTGAAAATATAACTGTCAAATGATGACTCATGTTCATATTAGTGCTTTACCTCTCCCAGAAGAAGCACTCTTCTCCAATGTATTGGGGTTGTGCAGTTGGATCATTTCTTTCATTATTACATATA
>NW_006281964.1:354-6336 GCF_000327345.1 Myotis davidii | reverse complement strand
AGAGAGAGAGAGAGAGAGAGAAAGAGAGAGTATAGATAGCTCTCTTTAGATATATCTATAGCTCTTAATATCTATATCTATCTGTTTAGCTGCATCACACACACACAAACTCTCTCTCTCTCTCTCTCTCTCTCTCTCTCTCTCTCACACACACACACACACACACACACAATATAGCATTCCTTATTCTGAAGCATACCTTGACTGATACTAATATGGGCACTCATCTTTTTGATTAGTGTTTGCATGTATATCTTGTTCCATAACTTTATTTTTAACTCAATTATGTTTTTACATTCAAACTGGGTTTCTCATAGCATATTGTTGAATCTTGTTTTTTTTTTTACACAATTGGTCAACCTCTGACTATTATTTGCTAGGTTTAGATGATTTGCATTTAAATGTTTATTAACATAGTTGGTTTAGTGCAATTACTTATCTATTTGGATTTAGGCCTTCCATTTTGCATTTTTGTTTTCTATTTATCTCATATCTTTCCCCATATATTACTGTTCTTTTCATTATTTTGGGAGGTTAATCGAATATTTTCAGTATTCCATTTTAATTTTTCTATTGACTTTTAAATTTTGCCTCTTTTCATTAGTTGGCAATTATTACTCTACAGATTAGAATATGCATCCTTAACTTATGAGGGTCTAAACAGAATTAATACTGCATTATTTCACATAACATATGTGAATTTTATAATTGCACAGTTCCATTTAGCCTCATCACTTTTGTCCTATAGTTTTCACACACACACACACACACACACACACACACACACACACGCACATATATATAATCTATGTTATACATACCAAAATAATCAAAGATTTAAAAGAAGAAAAATATATAGTTTTTATGTTTATCCACATATTTACTCATTCAAATGCTCTTTATTATATCCTCTAAATGTGAATTAATATCTGTTGTCTTTTTCCTTCAGCCTGAAAAGCATTTTTGAATGTCTACTGGTGATATATATTCTCATTTAAAAATATATGTATATGAAAATGTCTTTATTTTACCTTCACTTTTTTCTTTTTAACATTTAAAAATGTTTATTGATATATAGGCATATAGCATTATATTAGTTTCAGGTATTCAACATAATGATTTGTGATGTGTTTATATTGTGAAATGATCACCACAATAAGTTTAGTTAACATCCATCACTATTCATAGTTATAATTTTTTCGTGTGTGATGAGAACTTTAAAGATCTAATCTCTTAACAGTTTCCAAATATACAATACAATGTTATAAACTATATTCACCATGCTGTACATTACATTCCAGAAACCGATTTTTCTTATAACTGGAAGTTTATAACTTTTGAACACTTTCATTCATTTTTCCCACCCCATCCATCCCACTGCTTCTGTCAACCACTAATCTGTTCTCTGGATCTATAAGTTTGGTGACTCTTTTTTTTTTAGATTCCGTATATAAGTGAGATCATACACAATTTGTCTTGCTTTGACTTATTTCGCTTAGTGCCCTTTTAATTTCATTTTATGCTTTTCTGGATATAAAATTTTCCTTCTAGAATCCTTCTAGGATTCTCCCCATTATTTTACAGATGCATTGTCATATATAATTTTATAGTGACATGCATTTATAAAGACACTGTGAACTATTCAGCTTAACTTTTTAAAAATTAAGACTTTATTTATTGAATAGTTTTAAATTCACAGCAAAAGTGAGGAATAAGTACAGAGGTTTCCCATATTCCCTTTGACCCCACACATGCATGGCCTACCCCATTATCAGCATCCCCCACTAGAGCAGTACATTTGTTACAAGCAATGGAGCCTCCATTGATACATCATAAACATAAAAAGTCTATAGTTTGTATTATGGTTCAGTCTTGGTGTTGCATATTCTGTGAGTTTGGACAATGTAAAATGATATATATCATCATTAAAGTATCACACACAGTTTTTCAGTGCTCTGGAAATCCTCTGTGTTGTACCCAGTCATCCCTCCTTCTCTCCCCCAACCACTGGCAACCACTGATCTTTTTATTCTCTCCATAATTCTACCTTTTCCAAAATGTCATATAGTTGGAATAATACAGTTTGTACTTTTTCAAATTAGCTTCTTTCACTTAGTAATATACATTTAAGGTACCTCCATGTCTTTTCATGGATTGATAGCTCATTTCATGTTAGCACTGAATAATAATTCATTGTGTGGATATACCACAGCTTATTTATCCATTCACCTACTGAAGGACATATTGGCTGCTTCCAAATTTTGGCAATTATGAATAAAGCTGCTATGAACATCCATGTACAGGTTTTTGTGTGGGCATAATATTTCAGTTCATTTGGGTAAATACCAAGGGACATGATTATTGGATCTAGGATAAGAGTGTATTTAATTCTGTAGGAAACTGCAAAGCTATCTCTCAAAATGTCTGTGCCATTTTATATTCCCAATATCATTGAACTAGTGGCTTGGTGCACAAAATTCATGCATGAGGTGTGTGTGTGTGTCCCTCAGCCAGGCCTGCACCCTCTCCATTCTGGGACCCCTTGGGAGATGTCTGTCTAAACTGGCAGTCGGACATCCCTCTTGCACTCTGGGACCACTGCTCCTAACTGGCTCACCTGCCTGCCTGCCTGATCACCCCTAACCACTCTGCTGCTGACCTGCTCATCCCCAACTGCCAGCTGGACCCCCCCTAACCACTCTGCCTGCTGGCCTTATCGCCCCCAACTGTCCCCCCTGCCCCCAGCCAGCCTGCTTGCCCCCAACTGCCCCCCTGCTGGCCTGATCACCCCCAACTGTCCCTCCCTGCTGACCCAATTGCCCCTAACCGCCTCTGCCTCGGCCATGCCCCCACGGCTTTGTCCGGAAGGAGACTGGAAGGTCTCCTGGCCGCCTGCACCCTCTCCATTCTGGGACCCCTTGGGAGATGTCTGTCTAAACTGGCAGTCGGACATCCCTCTTGCACTCTGGGACCACTGGCTCCTAACTGCTCACCTGCCTGCCTGCCTGATCACCCCTAACCACTCTGCTGCTGACCTGCTCATCCCCAACTGCCCCCACCCCCGCTGGCCTGATCACCCCCAACTGGCCCCTGCCGGCCTGCTCATCCCCAACAGCCCCCAGCCAGCCTGCTTGCCCCCAACAGCCCCCCTGCTGGCCTGATCACCCCCAACTGTCCCTCCCTGCTGACCCAATTGCCCCTAACCGCCTCTGCCTCGGCCATGCCCCCACGGCTTTGTCCGGAAGGAGACTGGAAGGTCTCCTGGCCTAATTAGCATATTACCCTTTTATTAATATAGATGAGAATTCCTGTTGCTTCACATCTTGTCCAACATTTGGCTTTGTCAGTGTTCCTGATTTGGGCCATTCTAATGAATGTGTAGTGATATCTCATTGTCTTAATTTGCATTTCCCTGAGAACATACAGTGTGAAGCATCTTTTTATATGCTTATTTGCCATCTGTACATCTTCTTTTAAAAATATTTATTGTTGAAAGTATGTCCCATTTTACCCCCATTGACCTCTTCTAGCCTGCACCTGTCTCCCACCCCAGGCCTTCTCCACACTATTATCTGTGTCCATGGGGTAATGCATATATGCATACAAGTCCTTTGGTTGATCTCTTCCCACCCACACACCTTCCACAGCCTCCCCTCTGAGGTTTGGCACTTTATTGTGTGCTTCTATGTCTCCGGATCTATTTTGTTCATCAGTTTGTTTTGTTCATTAGATTCCATATATGAGTGAGATCATGTGATACTTGTCTTTCTCTGACTGACTTTTATGATGTATCTTAAGTAGTCACATTCATAGATAAAAAGCAGAATGGTAGTTTTCAGGGCCTGGTTAAATGGGAAAGTTAGAGTTGTTTAACAGGAAGAGTTTAAGTTTTGCAACGTAAGTCCTGAAGATCTGTTGCACAACAATGTGAATATACTTTATACACTGAACACTTTAAAATAGTTAACATGGTAAGTTTTATGTTATGTGTATTTTACCACAATTAAATATTTAAAAACACTTAACTGTGGCTATGAAATAAATTTCTGAAGAACTTGGATTTAAGAAAACCTTCATAAAAAATGAAGGTATATAACCAAGTGTATACCAAGTGTTGGGGATGAATTAAGAAAAAACTGTCAAGAAGATTAAAGCTGAAATTTAGCTGTGAGTGTCAAAAGAAGACCGAGCAACTAAGGTGTTTTCCTCAATGCTTAATGGGAGAATGAAAGAGATGGGCATGTGGCAAATGATGGGATGATATAAGGCAAATGGCATATGACAAGAAATAATGCCTAGAAGGCTGATTTACTTAAATTTTATTTTACTCCTCTCCTTTCTCTCAAGAAAAAGGCTTTTCACAAATTCAGCACTGGTTGACAGTGGTCTTCTTGTTCTTCAGTTCATTATAGATATTTGGAAAACTACGCCATGGATTGTGATTGCTTTCTGCTTTGTTACATTAATTTTTAGCCTGCCCCTGACACCAGGATTCCACTGTCACTGGTAAATAGAAGGCAGTAGGAAGCCTGAACGTCACCATCCCTACAATCAACCCTGGTGACATTTGCTGCTAATTATCTGCCGTCTATCTAGCTGATAATGTTGCTAAATTGCTTCTTCTACATTGAAATTTAGTGGGTCAAAACAGGGCCCTTGAGTCAGAAAGACCTGGATCCTAGGTCTTCACCAGCAAGTATTTATATGAATGTAGTTTCTAAACTGCTCCAAGCCTCAGTTTCATAATCTATTAACAGATTCCATACTTCCCCAAGTTAATTTAAAATTTAGGGAGAATATTTTAAAAACCTCTAGAATAGTGTCTGATCTATGGTAGGGCCTCTGGAATTATAGATTCCCCTGTCTTAAGTATCTCCGCATATTTAATTCTTAAGAGATGATATTTTGTTCACATAGCTGCTCTTTGCCTTCATTGCAGGCCCAATGCCTAGTAGGAAATTATGTCTCATGAGTCCTAGACTGAATATCTGGAGCTTAAAAGTTGCCTCTGAAGCAGTTTTTTTTATTTTCCTTTTTGAATTTATTGTGGTGACATTGGTTTTAAAATTATATAGGCTTCAGCTGTACAATTCTGTAACACATTATCTATATATTGTATTGTGTGTTCACCACACCAAGTTAAGGTTCCTCTCAACACCATTTATCTTCTCTTTATCCTCTTCAACCTACCCCCGCCCCCCCTTTCCTTCTGGTAATCACTATACTGTTGCTTGTGTCTATGAGGGTTGTTTTTTGCTTAAACCCTTTACTGTTTTTACCCAGATCCACAAACCCCTCTCCTCTGATAGCTGTCAGTCTGTTCTCCGTGTCTATGAATCTGTTTTTGTTAATTTATTTTGTTCATTAGATTCCACATATAAGTGAAATCATATGGTACTTGTCTTCTCTGACTGGTTTATTATAGTTATCAGAATACTCTCCAGGTCTATCTATGCTGTTGCAAAGGGTAAGGTTTCCTTCTTTTTTTTACAGCTAAGTGGTACTCCATTGTGTAAATGTACCACAGATTTTTTATCTGCTCATCTACTGATGGACACTTGAGCTGTGAAGCAGGGTTTTTTTTTTGGATTATTCATTTTATTGCCACCTAAAGTCAAAAGTGTGCCAGCTTAGTTAAGTGACAGAGCACAGATTGCCAAATGCATAAAACCTTTCTTTTGGAAATATATTTTTGAAGACTCAATTTAATTTAAAAATTATTGATGACTCTCTTTGTATCTGTCTATATTCTTTGGCATATAAGAGCAGCTGTCTGATTGTATACTCCACAAATGGGTTCCAACAACCAAATTGTGATGAGCTGGCACTTGTGTCTGGGGTGGGAGTAGGGGGAGTAGGGAAGTTGGGAGGGGCTATAGGCTGTATGACACAGATGACAGGGAAAATAGGAAGAAGGATTTTACAGAATATTTCACCCCAAAGCTGCAGAATATACATTCTTCTGATGTTCACATGTGTTAT
>NW_006281964.1:0-246 GCF_000327345.1 Myotis davidii | reverse complement strand
TCTTTACAATCAACCCCAGCAGAGGGAATCAGTGTTTCCCAAGTATCCTGGCTCAGGCCATGCACATCATTTTTTAACTAAGGTATTACATATGTGTCCTTATCCCCCCATTGCCCTCCTCCACCCCCCACTCATGCCCTCACACCCTGGCTTCTGTGTCCATTGGTTAGGCCTATATGCTTGCATACATGTCCTTTGGTTGATCTCCCCCCGCTTACCTCCACTCTGCCCTACCTTCCCTCTGAG
>NW_006281963.1:0-1115 GCF_000327345.1 Myotis davidii | reverse complement strand
AAATCAATAAATGTGATAGATCACATAAATAAACTGAAAGATAAAAGTCAGAGAATCATATCAATAGATGAAGAAAAATCATTCAACAAAATATAGCACACTGTTTTTTGAAAAAAACTCCCATCAAAGTGGGTATAGAGGAATCATAACTCAATATAATAAAGGCTTTATATGGCAAAGCAACATTACACAAAATGGGCAAAAACTTTTTTCCTTAAGTGCAGGAACAAGACAGGAATGTTCGTTTTCAACACTTTCATTCAACACAGTAAGGGAAGTCCTAGCCACAGCAATCAGACAAGAAGTGATAAACGATATCCAAATATAAAGACCGAAGTAAAGCTGTCATTGTTCACAAATGACATGATATTATACATAGAAAACCCTAAAGATTGCACCAGGAAACTACTAGACATAATACATGAATTTGGCAATGTGATAGGATATAAAATTAGAAATCAATAGCATTTTTACACACCAATAATGAGCTCTCAAAAAGATAAACTAAATAAAACCACTCCACTTACCATTGCTACAAAAGCTAAGATACCAAAGGGGTAAAAGTCTTGTACTTAGAAAACTATAGCACATTGGAAAAAGAAATAGAGGAAGACACAAACAAACTGTACACCATGATCATGATTGGTAGGAATAATATTGTTAAAATGTACATCCTACTCAAAGCAATCTATAGATTCAGTGCAATGCTATTAAAATACCAACCACTTATTTCAAAGAACTAGAAAAAATACTCCAAATATTATATAGGACCACAACTGACCCTAAATAGCTGCAGCAATCTGACACTGAAGAACAATGTTGGTGGGATCACAATACCAGATATCAAATATTATTACAAAGTCACTGTAATCAAAACACCCTGATACTGGCATAAGAAAAAGCATATAGACCAATGAACAAAACAGACACCACAGAAATTGACCCATTCTATTATGGTCAATTAATATTTGACAAAGGAGGCAAGAGCATACAATAGAGTAGAGACAGTCTCTTTAAAAATTGGTACTTGGGACTGAGGAGAGAGGGAAAAAATGGCGACCAGAAGGAAAGTAGGGAGGGAGAGAGTGTGAGATCGCAAGGAAGTGATAGAGGAG
>NW_006281962.1:0-422 GCF_000327345.1 Myotis davidii | reverse complement strand
ATGAGCATTATAGTCAGACAATGAAATACAACATAACAATGGAAATGAATAAACTCTATTTTACACATATTAACATGGATATATCTTGAAACCAAAACACTGAGTGAAAAATATTGTCAAAAGAATTCTTGTATAAGCCATTTATATAAATTTCTAAAATAGTCAGTGACATTAGATAAAGATCTTATGGATATTAAGGAATGGGAGGTCACACACCACCTTCAGGTTAGTAATTTTCCTCTAAGAGAGTGAGAAAGAATGGGAGACTAGGGAACTTGGATTTTATCTGTAATGTCTTATTTCTATAAAACATTGAAACAGTGTATAATATAAATATTTGCTAAGTCTAGGTATTAGGTACATGGGTGCTAGTTATTTCCCTTTTTAAAATGTTTGAATTACTTTATGATTTTTAATTTAAA
>NW_006281961.1:0-238 GCF_000327345.1 Myotis davidii | reverse complement strand
CATAAGGAAGGAAGGCCCAGAAATCCTTGGGGGCGGGGGGGGAGATACTAAGGGAGCCAGGAGGCAGCTGTGGGGTCAGTTGGTAGCTACATTGATCACGGTTCCTTCTGGTGTGTTTGCAGATCAACAAGGAATAGTGAAAAGAGGGTCATGTCATCCTCTCAGTGAAACCTGAGGCGGAGGTGAGCTTCTCAGTGCCAGAAGTATCCTGAGCCTTCAGAAAACAAAGGGAGCATGT
>NW_006281960.1:0-943 GCF_000327345.1 Myotis davidii | reverse complement strand
TTTTAGAGGATTTATCCAGTGATGTCAGTGGAGCATTGAAGTCCCCTACTATGACTGTATTGTTGTTGATCTCCCCTTTGATATCTTCCAGGAGTTTTTTTTATGTATTTGGGTGCTCCTGAATTGGGTGCATATATGTTTACCAGGGTTATATCCTCTTTTTGTATCGATCCCTTTAGTATTATGAAGTGGCCTTCCCTATCTCTTGTTATGGTTCTTGTCAGGTGTATTTTGTCAGATATAAGTATTGCTACCCCAGCTTTTATTTCATTTCCATTTGCCTGGAAGATATTTTTCCATCCCTTCACTTTCAGTCTGTGTGATTCCCTTGTTCTAAGGTGGGTTCATGTAGACAGCATATATATGGGTCACATTTTCTTATCCATTCAGTCACTCAATGTCTTTTGGTTGGAGCATTTAGTATGTTTATGTTATTATTGACAGGTACTCATTTGGCTGCAACCCATGTTTGCTGTGTGTGTCATGCCTGGCTAATATCTAGGTGACATGTATGAACAGTGATAATAAGGTGCATGATGGGAAGAGATAGGAAGACTTTGCCAAGGTTAAGATGTCGTGCTTTTTTTTTTTTTTTTTTTTTTTTCTTTTTTTTTTGGTCTATGAAGCTCCTGATTTCACCTTCAATTTTGAATGATGGCCTTGCTGGATAGAGTATTCTTGGATTCAGTCTCTTGCTTTGCACCACTTTGTAAACTTCCTTCCATTCCTATCTGGCCTGATGTGTTTCTGTTGAGAAATCATTTGATAATCTAACGGGAGATTCCCTGTACGTAACTTTCTGTCTCTCTCTTGCAGCCTTGAAGATTCTCTCTTTGTCCTGAACGTTTACCATTGTAATTATGATGTGTCTTGTGTGGTTTTTTTCGGGTTCATCTTGTTTGGGACTCCATGTTTGTGTGACTTTTTTCTTCCCTATATGAGG
>NW_006281959.1:0-303 GCF_000327345.1 Myotis davidii | reverse complement strand
TCCAGCCAGGCTCAGTCGCCAGGCTCTGCAGCCGGGCTCCTCAGCCAGGCTCCGTCTAGGCCCTCCAACCAAGCTCTGCAGCCAGGCCCTGTCCAGGATCCCCTGCCACGCTCTCTCCAGCGAAGCCCCTCCATCCCCAGGCCCCGTCCAGGATCCCCCGCCACGCTCTCTCCAGCGAAGCCCCTCCATCCCCAGGCCCCGTGCAGGCTCCGTCCTCCAAGCTCTGCCTCTAAGTTCTGTCTCCTGTTGTCCTGCCGCATCCGCATCCACACCAGTCGACTCCAATCCCATCAATCTCCACTC
>NW_006281958.1:390-804 GCF_000327345.1 Myotis davidii | reverse complement strand
AGAGAAACATCAATGATGAAAGAGAATAATTAATGAGCTATCTCCTGCATGCCCTTCACTGGAGATTGAGCCTGCAATCGGAGAGGTGACCTCTTGGTTTATAGGTTGACGCCCAACCACTGTTCCATACCAGCGAGGCTATTTTATTTAAAAACTTAATAGAAAACTATAATATTCAAGATAGTGTGTTACTGCCATAAAAGTAAGCTCAGAAATGGAACAGAATTGAAAGTCCAGAAATAGATCCACACATAGATGGTCAATTTAATTTTCACACTAGTTCCAAGGTAATTTAAAAGGAAAAGAAAAGCATTTTCACCAAATGGTGCTTGAACAACTAGTTATCTATATGAAAAGATGTACTGTACATCACTCCATAAACAAATATCATTACAAATTTGCACATGATTTTAA
>NW_006281958.1:0-223 GCF_000327345.1 Myotis davidii | reverse complement strand
AACATCAAGAAAATCTTGGTAAACTTGTTGTAGCCAAATATTATAAAGGAAAAAATTGATAAATTATACTTTATTACATATAAGAACTCGTGCTTTCTGAAAGATTCGATTAAGAAAAATTACAGGCTTGTAGAAATATTTATTTATATATATACATGTAGAAATTATATATATATATATATTCCTGGCAAGGATAGATTTATAGAAGAAGATAGTCTAAAAA
>NW_006281957.1:0-234 GCF_000327345.1 Myotis davidii | reverse complement strand
CAGTCGCTAAGATGCACACTGACCACCAGGGGGGAGATACACAACACAGGAGCTGTCCCATGGTGATCAATATGCTCCCACAGCAACCTCCCACAGTGGACAGGCCTCCCGTGACCCTTCTTTCTCCCTGTCCCTTTCCCCTGCCAGCCAACCTCTCGCGGCTCCAATGGGACTGGGCGAGTGTCAGGGCCAGCCTGACCAGGTTGAGCTGGGCTGAGGCAGAGAGGTGGGAAT
>NW_006281956.1:0-397 GCF_000327345.1 Myotis davidii | reverse complement strand
TATCACTTCACACCTGTCAGAGTGGCTGTAATCGACAAATCAGCAAATAACAAGTGTTGACAAGGATGTGGAGAAAGGGGAGCCCTAGTACACTGTTGGTGGGAATGCAGACTGGTGCAGCCACTGTAAAAAACAATATGGAATTTCCTCAAAAAATTAAAACTGGAACTCCCATTGACCCAGTGGTCCTACTTCTAGGAATATATCCTAAGAAATCCGAAAGACTAATCAGAAAGAATGTATGCACCACTATGCTCATGGCAGCATAATTTACAATAGCTAAGATCTGGAAACAGCCCAAGTGCCTGTCAATAGATGAGTGGATATAAAAACTGTGGTACATTACACAATGGAATACTTCACGGCTGTAGAAAAGAAAGCTCTCTTACTATTTGCA
>NW_006281955.1:0-250 GCF_000327345.1 Myotis davidii | reverse complement strand
ATTCCCTGCGAATTTTACAACACAGGCATGTCAAAAAGTTGCCAAAAAGTCACAAAAGCAGAGGACCTAAGAAGAGTGACATACATGGGTTTTCGTTTTGTTTTCCTGCTGTTTGATAAACGTGAAGGAATGGGTAGCAAGCAGTTCCTTCTTTTTATTTTTTGGCATTTGGGCATTATCTTTTATTCATTTTTTAAATTAAATCTTTATTGTTTTTATTGTTACATTAGTTACTCTTTTTTCCCACCAT
>NW_006281954.1:0-453 GCF_000327345.1 Myotis davidii | reverse complement strand
GATGGCTGGGGAAAGTTTAGACATGTTTCCTTTGATTGTCCTCCCTTCCTCCAGGCCCCTCCCTCCGTTTTTTCCTTCTCGTGGTGGATGCTCAGGCCTCGGACCAATGGGAGCCCAGCAACAGTGGTGTTCAGCCCCCTCACTTCTCAGCTGAAGGTACAGCTGCCTCGCATTCCAAGCAAGGCTGTTTTCAAGTGACCAAAGCACTGGGAATCCACAGCTCCCAGCCTCTCCCCTCTCGGTTTCCTCCTTGGGTCGGTTGCAAAGTTCACCAAGACACCGAAGCAGCTCTGCCCTGGTAATTCTGCACCAGGGCACCACCCAGGCCCCTCCGGACACTCAAGTCTCCAGGCCCACAGTCTGTGCTCAGGGAGGGCGCCTGGAGCCCATTCCCCCAGGCAGATGGGGCAGGGGGGCTAACTTGGAGAGCTGGAGGAAGATGGCAGAGTAACA
>NW_006281953.1:0-679 GCF_000327345.1 Myotis davidii | reverse complement strand
GAGAAACTGGACTGTCTGGCATCTGTCGGAACTAGAGGGCGGCTTTCTGTCAGAGGTGCTTGCAATGATTACTGGGACACTGAGAAGTGGGGCCTCTTAGGGCAGGACTGAGGAGAAGCCAAAGCTGCTTGCTCTGCCCTATTGATCCTGATACCCCGCCCCACCCAAGCTGTGCACAGAGGTTTTTGCATATGAAAGGCCTGGCCCTTTGCAATCTAAAATTACCTATAAAACTGCAGCTGGGTCAGAGGAAGCCAGAATATCCAAAAGAAGGCCCAAGGCCCCCAGTGGCTTAAGCCATTGTACCCAGTGGTCAGAGTGGGACCATCCAGATTTCAAATCCTCAGATCCGTAAGGGACACACTCAGGAACAGTCTCAGTGACCACCAAAGCCCCACGGAAGCAAGTCTTGCCCTATAAGGGTGTCTTCAGCACAGAAGTTCTCCCACTGCAGACACAGCTGATTCTCACAGCCAATTGGCCTGGAGGTCAATTCCTCCCAGTGATACCTACAACAATCAAGGCTTAACTCCAACAAGACTGTGTACAAAGCCCACAAAGGGGTGCACCAAGAGTGTCCACCTCCAGTAATTGGGGAGGCTGAGCCACTGGGCCCTATAGGACAGCTAGCAAAGAAAGAAAACTTTATCAACACAGGAAAGCATAAAAATGCAGAGAC
>NW_006281952.1:675-1142 GCF_000327345.1 Myotis davidii | reverse complement strand
GCATCTGCTGGTATGGTATGATGGAAGGATTTAAAAACAGGGCAGTGAAGAGGGCTGGATTCAGTAATGATGTGGGGAACAGACCATGCTTGTGTCTTTCCAGAAGCATTTCTAACCCCATTTGGGTGCCAGAGGAAGCGGTGCTTTACGACCATGGAGCTGGGAGAACAGCTCATCCCAATGTTCAAGAAGCTGAAGGTCATGCCTCCGGTGATGATGCCAGCTAAGCCACTGACCCCGGATCAGAAGGCAAGTGACCAGGGCCACCTGTGAAGCTAGGGTCCCCACATGGAGTCAACTAAAGAAGCTGACCATATATGCTCATCCATCCTTGTGTTTGAACTCTTCTTGCTTATCTACACTAGTACAAAATATCTTCTTAGTAAGTTTGGCTATCTTATGGCAACAGTGTTGCCCAGAATCCGTGGTTGCCACGGTCTGGCTTGACATCACAAAGACTCGGCTTT
>NW_006281952.1:0-650 GCF_000327345.1 Myotis davidii | reverse complement strand
TCCGGGAGGGGGGGGGTGGTAAAGGATGCAGAAATCTCAGATGCTGTTCCTGAGCCTATTCCCTCCAGCCCTTCGATTGCCATGGTCGGGGTCGGGGGTTGATGCCTGGTCTGCGCTCTGTCCCTCCCGCCCTCGATTGCCATGGTAGGGGTCTGAGATTGATGCGTGGCCTGCGCTGCATGCCTCTCGTCCTCGATCGCCATGGTGGGGGTCTGGCATTGCAGGCAGGCTTGCGATGCGGCCCTCCTGCCCTTCCAAAACCATGGCGTGGGAAGGGGCAGCATTTGAATAAGGTATTCTGACCTTATCCACTTTTTCATCATCCAGTTGAGAAACTGACTTCTAATTCACTTTAGAACTTACAGTTTCTTCATCCATCCTTGTGTTTGTTGTCTTATTCCTTATCTTCAGTAGTCTACTATATCTTCTTAGTAAGTTTGGCTATCTTGAGGCAAGAGACACTACTCAAAGGGTCCTGGCCTCTATATATACTCTCTAGGTCAATGAGGAGCCACTCACTTAAGCTCTGGTTGCACAAAATCCGTGGTTGCCATGATGTGGCTTGACATCACACAGCCTGAGCTTGAACATCCAGGAGGGGCCGGGGTGGAAAAGGTTGCAGAAGTCTCAGATGCTCCGGTTATAGAAAA
>NW_006281951.1:0-919 GCF_000327345.1 Myotis davidii | reverse complement strand
GTCTTCTCATCAATTCTTGGCCTATTGATTTTTACCCATTTTCTCTACTCAGCTGCCCCCAGAAAAGACTGCATAGAATACAAATGTCTTTTTCCCTATCAGTTACTTCCTTCTCAGTCAACAGGGAGGTAGACTTTCCCTTTTTGTGAGTGTAAGGATGTTAAATTCATCTTACAGCAGAGCTGGGAAATTTCAGGGCACATGGCTGCTAAGCAGAATTTTCAGGAGGAGCAAATTATTTTTGCTGTCATAGGTCAATGAGGTAGACTTTCCCTTTTTGTGAGTGTAAGGATGTTAAATTCATCTTACAGCAGAGCTGGGAAATTTCAGGGCACATGGCTGCTAAGCAGAATTTTCAGGAGGAGCAAATTATTTTTGCTGTCAAATAGGTCAATATTACTTTTACAAATGTTAAACTTTGAGAAGTAATGTTTAGAACTAAATACCAAGAGATTAATTAAACTTTACCTCCCTCTCTCTTAAGTTTTCACAGTTTTAAAGATATATTTCAAATAAAACAAAAGGCATATTCATTAATGGATTCAAATATATCCTCTAAATTCTGTATATGAGGCAAACTCAGATGGATATTTCAGTATCCCATTACTCCAACATACCTAGATCTTTAAATTTTTTTACTATTTAACCCTGCAAACTCCAAAGTTTTAAGGTACCAAAATACTTTGGAAAACTATATTTAGGTATGTATATATATCATTGAAAAAGATTTATCATAAACCCTTTATTTAAGTTACATCTACTTATTATGTATTAACAACAGTGAGATTTTAATTTCAATTATTTTTACTCAAGGCATTTTCTTGGCAAGTTTTGTAACAGGGAAAACTCACTGGCCTTCAGTGGCTTTACTATGAGAGTACAATTTTTTTATTTTACTTTAATTTAATTTAATTTTATG
>NW_006281950.1:5072-6281 GCF_000327345.1 Myotis davidii | reverse complement strand
CAAAACCATTTTAGGTTCCTGACTACTCCACTCCTTAGAGTGCCGTGCCTTTTTCCAATTTATTACTTTCTTATTTTCCCCTCTCTTCCTCACTTCTGTCTCCTTTTCCATCTATGCCTCTTACATTTCATATTCCATAGAGTGAAAATAAGGTCTTACATTATTTTTTAGATAATTCATATTATACATTTATGAGCAACATTCAATTAAAAAATTTTTTGTTGTTGACAGTATTACAGATATCTCCCATTCTCCCCCTCCCACCGTCCCCCTCTCCTCTCAATGCCTACTCACCCTTAAACCCCCAGGGACATTCATTTTTACTGGAAGGGAATTGTGATTATAACTAATATCTTCACTACCCTCAAACATATATGCTATATAATCTTACATAATTATAATTATTTCTAATTCTTACAGTAGCTATGTAATGAAGATTTTGTTTTATTGCATTATAATGAGGAAAGTGAGTCTTGAGATGTTTATTTGCCCTAAAATACTAGTTCATGAAACTTGTACTTAAACATAATGTGACAATAACACATATATATTTCGTCTACTCTGTTGGGCATATCTTTTTCATTAAATATTTTCTTTGCTTGTTTTCTCTGAGCAGAGCCTAATTCACTCCAAGAATATGCAGTGA
This sequence comes from Myotis davidii, assembly GCF_000327345.1. Taxonomy (NCBI): domain Eukaryota; kingdom Metazoa; phylum Chordata; class Mammalia; order Chiroptera; family Vespertilionidae; genus Myotis; species Myotis davidii. The sequence goes on along the minus strand of NW_006281950.1, from coordinate 5,635 downwards.
CAAAGATTGTGTGACTGTTGCCAGTGTTCAGTGGTTCAGAGCACCATTCCAGGTCCAGTGTGGATGCTGAATGTTGGAGAGGAGAGTTTCTGGGAGAAGCCAGAGACTTCAGGGACCTGGTCACATATCCAGAACCGTTACCTCACTCTGGCTTCATTATCTCTCCAAGTCAGACTATCAGAGGGGCTGAGAGTAATGGTGGATGTAGTACAACACCCACCTCAGTCCCTGGCCACTCAGAATAGCTTAAGTTCTCATATATGAGGATATAAGATCATTCTCACCCAAATATTATTGCTGATGACACTGTTGTGCATAAACCATGACTTTGGGTGTGAGTTTAAATGGAGCTATGATATCTGTTATACAGTTGAATATTAGAGCCCCTCTTTACTGTTAAGCACATATAGAAGAAGGAGACATTATGAAGATCCCATGGAGAGATGTTTACAGTTTTAATGAAGATAAAGCAACATGGTGACCCCAGGGAGAAGCAGAAGGAAGAATGGTTTCTGAAAATATTCCAGGAATCAAGAGGAAAACAGAAACAGAGATGAGAGAGA
>NW_006281950.1:0-831 GCF_000327345.1 Myotis davidii | reverse complement strand
AACCATCATGACCTCTACACCATCGACTCCCTGTCCTCCTCATCTTGAAAAAATATCATTCATGAATTAATCCACAAATAACCATCATCCTCTGGCCCTATGTTGTCAGCCCATTCTAACAGAAAAGAAAGTAACTGAACCAACAGCCACCATAACCAGTTTATAGTTTTGTGTCCTGAACCTTCAACGCTGTCTTTAGTCAGTGTGTATGCCATTCCCCTTAGTGGCTGCTGCAAACTTTTGTCCTTTCATTTTTCCTCATGTGTGTCTCCCCTTCTGCGTGTGAACTCCTAGAAGGGAGAATCCTTGTATTTTGATTCTTGAAACCCAGGACCTTACCTCTGTAGGGGTATAAAAATATTGTACAGTACCCACCGTCTGGGATCTGCTGGGTTTTGGGGAGGGGACAGAGCTACAGGAAACAAGACTGCATAGAGGTGTCGGAGCTGAGCTGCCCTGGACCCTGATCATGGGTGGGGAATGCAGGACACTCAGCCTGACAAGGCTCTTAGACATGTGGCAGCAGCTACAGAGAGGAGTGGCCAATCCCTCTTCCTCTAAATCCAGTGAAGATGGGTAAAGTCTGTCTTCCTAGGCCATGTAGCTCACAAAGCTGCATTCACTTTGTTCTTCTCTCATCGATTTGTGTGTGATTCTGTGCTTTGCACTCGAGTTTCCCCATTTGTGAGCCCACTGAGAGCAGGACCAGGCTCTGAGAGCTGAAGTTGTGATTAAATGGCAGTTGTGTGGGGGGCACTTCAGAGGGAAAGGCAGGGGGTTCATGCATGTAATGTGCTTCACCTCCTCCCCCTTTTCTCTCTGTAATGATGG
>NW_006281949.1:0-886 GCF_000327345.1 Myotis davidii | reverse complement strand
AGAGACATGGACTGTTGCCTGCTGTACACGCCCAACTGGGTGGGGACTGCACCTAAGCCCAGGGGGGTGCCCTCCAGCGGCCAAGGCGAGAGCCCCCTATTCTCACCTTCCACTGGGCCATCTGCTTCGTCGTGAATGCTTTCTGGTTCATGCATTCCTCTTCCAGTTTCCTCAGTTTCCTCACCGCTTCCTGGAGCTTTTCCTGGAGGAAGAAATGGAGTGACCCTTGCTGACCACATCGCCCTTCTCCCTCTGACGGGAAGAACCTGGATGTCAGTGCCCGGGGCTCTCTCTGTCCCTGTCACCCTGACCCTCCTCTCAGCTAATGGCCAGGACAGCCTGCGCGGGGACCTCGACTGAGCTGATGGAAGGCTCGGGGACACCTGCCTTTGCCTACATGCCCCCGCCCCCTGGCTGAGTGTTTGCCACCGGCCCTCTCACAGGAGAGCCCTCTCTTTTCTCAGCACTCCTACAAACCGTTAATTTTTTTTATTTTTAAAAATCTATACTAATAAAAGGGTAATATGCAAATTGGTCACAATGCCATAGTCATGACTGTATATGCTAATGAGTTGTGACCTGATATGCTAACTAGTCCCAACCAGTATGCAAATTAACCATCTTGCCAACACAATAAGAGATGATATGCTAATTAGCCTTGATATGCAAATTGGTCGTGACCAGTATGCAAATTGACCATCCCTCCAACACACTAGATGGCCTGCAGGGGAGGGCATTTGGAGGCGATCAGGCCAGCAGGGAGGGCAATTGGGGGCAACCAGGCCTGCAGGGGAAGGCCATTTGGGGCAATCGGGCCAGCAGGAGAGGGTAATTGGGGGTGACTGGGCCGGCCGGGGAACACTTAGGCATCAATCTGGCTGGCAGA
>NW_006281948.1:0-718 GCF_000327345.1 Myotis davidii | reverse complement strand
AGGATTTTTAATTCATAGACTGTATTGTTACTTTATGGACAGTATTGTGATTTTATAGACTTGATATATACTTCATAAAACGTATTGATACCTGAGAGACAGGATTGTGGGTTAATAGAGAGGTTTGTTAGTTCATAGAATTGTTATTTCATAGACTGTATTGTTACATCACAGACAGTATTGTGACTTCATAGACAGGATTGTTCATAGACAGGATTTTTACATCATAGAAAGGATTGTGACTTCATAGAGAAGATTGTTACTTCATACACTGTATTGTTACATCATAGACAGTATTGTGACTTCATAGAGAGTAATGTTAGGTCATAGACTGGATTGTGACTTCATAGACAGGATTGTTACTTCATACACTATAATGTTACATCATAGACAGGATTGTGACTTCTTAGGGAGGATTGTGACTTCATAGACAGGATTGTTATTTCATAGTCTGTAGTGCTACATCATAGACAGGATTGTGACTTCTTAGGGAGGATTGTGACTTCATAGACAGGATTGTTACTTCATAGAGTGTATTGTTACATCATTACAGTATTTTGACTTCATGGAGAGGATTGTTAGTTCATACATTTGATTGTGAATTCATAGAGAGGATTGTTACTTCATAGACTGGATAGTGACTTTATAGAGAGGATTGGAACTTCACAGAGAGGATTGTGAAATTATACACAGTATTGTTACTTCATAGACAGGATTG
>NW_006281947.1:0-214 GCF_000327345.1 Myotis davidii | reverse complement strand
CCCCCGGCCACTGGCCACACCCCGTGAGGACACGGGGAATGCGCCCTTAACCAAGGCACATGCCCCTGACCAGAATCGAACCTGGGACCCTTCAGTCCGCAGACAGACGCTCTATCTACTGAGCCAAACCGGTCAGGGCGCCATAATGACTATTTAAATTAAAATTAATTATAATAAAATTAAATTAAACATTCAATTCTACAGTCACATTAGC
>NW_006281946.1:9235-11031 GCF_000327345.1 Myotis davidii | reverse complement strand
TTGGGAGGCAAAGGACTGGAAAAAGTATAAATAGAGACAGTTTCCTCCATGTTTGGGGCCCATAATTTGGAAGACACATTTTTCTCTGGGCCTGTGCATAATAAAATGTAACTCCCTTTCTCTAAGTGTTGCTTGGTTTTTCTCCAGTCTTCTGTAACAATCCAACATTAGAAAATATTTTAATGAGATTCACTACCTTTACAGAATTAAGGAGATAAATAATAGAATTACGTTATTTAATACAGACAAATTATTTGATTTAGTTCAATGCTTATTTATGATGAAAATTTTATGCAAAGCATGAATAGAGGGAATTTTCTTAATTTGGAAAAGGTTATGCATCAAATTCTAAAGCTAACATTATTTAATGAAGAAACTAGTATCCAATGAGGTCAAAAAAATAAAAATAGTCTCTATTATTGCTATTCTTTAAAATAATAGTGGTGGACCTGGTCAGTGTTTAAAGGAAAAGACAAAAGGAAACAGAAGTATGAGGATTGGAGGGGAAGAGATACAATTATCATCCACTCTAGCAATTATGATTATAATATTAAAAAGGAAATAACAAATTCTTACAATAAATATGAGTTCAGTAATTATGTCAGATGCCAGGTTACCTTAAAAGAATCGGTAGCACTTCTCGACACCAACAATAACTAACCAGAAAATAAAATAGATAGCATAGGTACGAGGTATCTTAGATGTGAAGGATATCTAAGACCTCTATGGGATATGTCTTAAAACTCTAACAGAAAAATGTGATCTGGGATGGAGCGCCTTAAGTATTATATATGTTCACTTTCCCCTCCATTAATCCATAAACATCATGCAATGTTAATCAAAATCCCAGTGGGATTTTTTTTGAGAGACTTGATTATTTTATTTTAAAGATTGTAATAAACATAAAGACCATAGAGAGCTAAGATTTATTTTTTTAAAAAAGCAAGACAACTGAAGGACTTGTATGCATGCATATAACCATAGGAGGGGGGGGGGGCTGGTGGGGGGGGGGGGGGGTGAGTAAGGACACATATGTACTGCTATTTGTAATACCTTAAACAATAAAATAATTTTTTTTTAAAAAGCGAGAGAAAGGCTTGTCCTTCTAAATACTGACAGACTGTAAAGTCTGTTACAAAAAATAAAGCATAGTTACAAGAACAAGTAAACTAGTAGAACAAGTAAAATAGACAGTTTGAAATAGATACATGCTTAAACAGGAACTTTATATGCAATAGCAATGGAGAAAGCATCAGTTATTTATCATATGGTGTTGGGAAGCCTGGTTCGCTCCATGAGAAAAATAAAAGTGGCTTTACACATTCCGGTTGGTGTCTTCAAGATCTAAACTTGAAAGGCAAAGCTAAAAAGTTATTGGAAGGTAATGTCAGAGATTTCCTTTGAGACATAAGAATGGGCAAGAACTTTAACGAAACCACCAAGACAAGGTTGAATTTATTTAGATCAGAATTATGTATTTTTGTTCAATGAAGGACAGACATATCCTGGGCAAAATTCATAGACAGTTCATGACAGCTTTGGGGATAATATGCCCAGTTACTAAAGATGACTAGGGAATAATATACAAAAATAAAGAACTCCTGCCCTGGCCAGTGTGGCTCAGTTGGTTGAGCATCATCCCGTGCACCAAACAGTTGCCGGTTCACTTCCTCATCAAGGCACATACCCAGGTTGTGGGTTCGGTCCCCAGTACAAAGGTTGTGATCGGAAGGGAAGAAATAAAAGAGCTCATTGAGAAGGAAGGGAGTGAGCTATGAAATTCACTGGAAGGAGTG
>NW_006281946.1:7126-9222 GCF_000327345.1 Myotis davidii | reverse complement strand
AGTGCACCAGACAGAGAAAGCCCAAGGCCCAGAGATTTTGCACAATAATAAGGTGGCTGTGGTGACTGTACAATGAGTTATGTGGAAATAAGTGAAGAAACATAATGGAGGTTGAGATCAAGCAAGGTCTTGCAAGTCATTGAAGAAAGCCACTCAGATATTTTGATCACAAGATAAGAGAAATGCCATTGAAAACAACAGTGTACTATGGCGAAGCCATCAGACTGGTAAAAATGCTGAGTGTTGGAGGGATTGTGGTGACATGGTAAGTCTTGTGCGATACTGGTGAGAGGTATGAATGTTCCCTGTCCCTGTAAGTGTCACTGGTTTTTATTCTTCTTCCTTATGTGTAAGCGCTGTCCAGGATAAAGCATGAAGACTTTATGCTTCTTTTATCATCTCAACTACTCTCTCCAAGGGGATTGCCCAAATTTATATCTCCTACCAGAAGAGTCAGACTTGAAACCCCAGAACATGTAATATTTCCTTCACTACCACATGCTCTGAGTTTCCATGATTTGAGGATTGCTTTTACAAAATCTTGCACCTCTGTCTCTTTCCTAGTCTCAACACCTCCACCAGAACTGAAAGCAGACACCACCAATCCCACACAGACTGAAAAATTACTCAAAACCCTAACAGCTAACAATTTCTACTGGCAGTGTCTTGAAAGATCTGTAAGGGAGGACTTCGTGGAATAAAATACTTTACACTTACTTTTACCCTGACCTTTGACCTCAAGGAATCTATTCTATATAAATCCTTGTCCAAGTATGAATGGATACATAATAAGTATGTTCACTGATGTGTTGTTAGAAAATCAGAAAATTCCCAAATGACTTTACATAAATTATCATACAGTGGAATTTCACAAAGAATAAGTCAGATCTTTAGGTGGTGGCATGGAAAGATGGTCACAAAACATTATTAAGTGAAAGGAGAATGCTGCATAACCATGTATATAGCATGTTATTTTAAAAGTATATATACATATACATATACATATACATACATATATATATGTGTGTGTGTATATATTCCTCCTCTTCCCTCCATTTGCATCCAGGAGGAAGATTTTGTTTTCAACGGGATTTAGGAAATACTCACCTTCTGATGTTTATTCTGTTCCACTCTGAAGGCCACCCAAGAAGGTTTAGCTAAAAGATGGTGAGAAATCAAATATATATATAATTTCAGAGAGGAAGGGAGAGAGAGAGAAACATCAATGAGGAGAGAGAATCATTGATTGGCTGCCTTCTGCACACACCCCACTGGGGATTGAGCTCACAACCTGGGCATGTACCCTGACCGGGAATTGGACCTCCTAGTTCATAGGTTGAGGCTCAACCACAACTGAGCCACAATCGCAGGGCACATGTTACTTTTTTATAGAACAGAAACATAGGTTCATTTTTATATGACTTTGTTCATACATTGAAATGTATCTTGAGAACTATACAACACAGGAGGAAGTGGAGTACTTTGAATAAGAAACTATTCAGGTCCACTTCAGCAGCAATTTCACAGGTCTGGGCATGACTCTAAATGTACTTTAAAAAGCAGTGATATTAAACCCTAGACTGTCATTGCTCTATTTCAATACAGTTCTGCAGATATTTTCTGACCTGTTTGCCAAATTCTAGAATATGAAAAATAAAAACTTCACTTAAAGCTACAACTGGACGTTTAGGACCAAGAAAAACAGAAAAGTGGGCTCTAGGAATCATTTCCAAGAGCTGACACAAGCTGGGAAGAGAACGGAAGCAGTTAAACTCTCATCTGGTTCCGTAGGTGGGAACTTGGAATTTTCCCAAAGACAACTCTGGCTGGTGGGGTTGCCTCTGTCTAGTAAGGAAGGGCTTGTCCTACCCTTAGGTTCTACACCTGCCGGGGACAGGGTCCCAAGGGAGAGAACCAGGGAGCTGCCCAGGATGAGGGGGTACAGTAACACCTTGGAATTTCCAGGGCCAGAGGCCCTTCTACCTCTATGTGTGGAGTTTCCCTGGGTTCTGATTACCTGGGATCACTTGTGGCAGGAACACAAGGACAGTGAGAGTCAGAAGCAGGAGTTTCTTGGTCCTTGGGAAGCAGGCAGC
>NW_006281946.1:0-6854 GCF_000327345.1 Myotis davidii | reverse complement strand
TGCGGACTGAAAGGTCCCAATTTAATTCCAGTCAAGGGCACATGCCTGGGTTTCAGGCTCTATCCCCATTAAGAGACATGCAGGAGGTAGCCAGTCAATGATCTTTTCTCATCATTGATGTTTTTATCTCTCTCCCTCTTCCTCTCCCTTCCTCTCTGAAATCAATATAAATATGCTATCCAATAAAAGAGTAATATCCAAATTGACCATCACTCGAACACACAAGCTGGCTGTCCCAATGTGTTCATAGATGGCCATCCCCATAGGTACACAAGATGTTCGCCACAAGAAGTCTGGCAGGGGAGGGTAGTTGTTGGCGATTAGGCCAGCAGGGGAGGGCAGTTGGGAGGCACCAGTCCTGAAAGGGAGGGAAGTTGGGGGTGACCAGGCCTGAAGGGGAGGACAGTTGGGACCAGGCCTGCAGCTGAGGGCAGTAGGGGGCAACCAGGTCAGCAGGGGAGAGCAGTTATGGGCAACCAGGCCTATAGGGGAGGGCAGTTAGGGGCAATATGGCCAGCAGGGGACGGCAGGTAGGGGTGACCGGGCTTGCAATGGAGGGCAGTTATGGGTGACTGGGTCAGCAGGGGAGGGCAGTTAGGGGCAATTGGGCAGTCAGTGGAGCAGTTAGGCATTGACCAGGCTGGCAGGGGAGTTGTTAGGGAGTGATATGGCAGGCAGGCAGAAGCAGTTAGGGGCAAGCTGGAAGACAGGCAGGTGAGAAGTTGGGAGTCAGCAGTCCTGGATTGTGAGAGGGATGTCCCAGATTGGAAAGGGTGCAGGCTGGGCTGAGGGACAACCCATCCCTGCACAAATTTCGTGCACCAGGCCTCTAGTATTTTTTAAAAAGATTTAAAAAAGAAGAAAGCACCTTACTTAAGGCAGCTCCACAGGAACTTGAAATATTACTTCTGACAGGGGCACCCCGGAGGCCATTGAAGCTCTGGGATCATGTGTGAAGGCCTTGACATTCAGATCAGCCCCTGGGATGCAGAGCCCCAATGTGACCTCTAGAGTCAGCCTCGTCCTGAATTGTTTGCATCACATCTTCACCCTATACCAACTCCTGCTTCCTCTTGTTTACTTGATCCTAAAAGTCCCTGTAAAGTTCCAGAAGACGGTGCTGATTTTCCTTTCCTGGGTTTGAGGCCCATGCCTGTGAGATCAGACAATAGGAATTGGCAGGGTGGCCATGTGGATGAGCAAACTGGAGTGCCCAGGATGGACTATCTTCAAACCACTTTTAGGTTAACACCTCCTAACGGGCAGAGCTCCTTTACTATGAAATGGCTGCTCAGAGAAGTCTAGAGTATTCTCTAACTGGTTTTGTCAAGCTGAGGCTAAGTGATAGAATAAGAGGAATTTCTCCAGAGAATAAAGAATAGCTTTTCTAGTTCCATCCAGGCATAAAAAATCTATATATTAAATTTATGAAAGGTGTCTCTCAATGTCTTATGATGAGTGAGATACCTGGCACTTTCTAAATGGAGGGGCTTGAGAAAAACCATTTTTGGGGTCACACTACAGAAAAGCAGGAACATTTGGACTACCCCCAGCCCAATTCGTAGAGCCTGTCCTAATGTCTGCAGTGGTGGTGGTGCGAATGGAGAAGGGTAATTTCTAAAAGAACATGTTCTGAAGGGGAAAAGCCAATTACAGGGGAGAAGATAAGTGCGTGCAGTTCGTGTATGACAGTGATCTTTGGACCAGTGCCCACTCTTGGCCGTCCTTGTCACGGGATAAACTGAGGGCCTGCCCATCACTAAGTACACCTGGAGGGTGTGGCATTGTTGTTTACCTGTCGATTGGACTTCTATTTTGCTGAAAGTTGCTTTTACTTTTTTAAACAGCTTTACTGAGGTATAATTAACAAACAGGAAATTGTACATATTTAAAGTGTGCGATTGGATAATTTTAACATGTATGTCCTCATTAAAACTTCATCCCCATCAAGAGAATTAACATATCTGCTACTGCCCCAAAATTCTTTGTGCCTCTTTAAAATTCCCCCTCACATCTTCTTGCACTCTCCCTCCACCCTTAGGCGTCTTTTGAGCTACTTTTTGAAACCATACATTAGTTTGTATTTTCCAGAACTTGCCCATTTAGACTGGATTGTTTCTAGTTTGGGCTGTTCCAAAAGGGATAGTATGGGCATTCACGTGCAAGTCTTTATTTGGACATATGCTTTCTGTTCTTTTGGGTAAATATCTTGGAGTAGAATGGCTGGATGACATGGTAGGCGTCAGCTTAACTTACTAGGAAATTTCCACTGTGTTTTCCACAGTGGCTGTACCATATTGCATTCCTACCAGCAATGTATGAGGGTTTCAGCTCTCCACATCCTCCACAACACTTGATATGATCAGTCTTTTTAATTTCAGCCATTCTAAAGGGTGTTTGTTTGTTTTTGAGTGCCGCTATTTTGAGGGGTAATTTATTCTTAGAATTCAAATTTAAGTTTTGCTGTTAAACTGCCAGGAAGGGAAATACAGCTTCTGATATTCTTGCATCTGAAGTTTGAAGGGAATCATTTCAGCAGAGAGTTCATAATCATTTAGTAACAAAAACTAATTGGAAAAGCCCATCTGCTTGGAGGAGGGCTACTGGGCTAGGAACTTTCTGCAAGGCTGTGGGCAGCACTCCTCGGCTAAACTGCACTTGCTGTGTAAGCTCTTCCTATTCAGGAAAAGGTTGTTTTCTTTACAGGCCCCATACTGTGGGATCATCACACATTCCAAGCAGGAAGCAGAGCTCAAGGCTTCTTGCTTTTTGCATCTCCAAGAAAATGGAGATGTGCAAAGATCAAAACCCTATGGAGGACTCCTAAGTGAGCTTTCTCTTCCCTTGGTGCTTATGCTGGAAGTGGTGGGGTTTTTTTTCTTTCTTTTTTGTTTGTTTTGTTTTGTTACTTCTCCCCTAACACATATCCTCAAAGCAAGTATTCCCAAGCAGGGCTCCGCTACCGTCTATACAGGTACTCGGATTGCCAAATATAACCAGAGCTTGGGTCAATAAAAGAAGCCCATGGAGCTTGCAAATCAACCAGATTGTCTGTGCTGTGTGGTCCTTAAACAAAGGAAGAAAAAGGATTTCTCTAGGTGTGGCCTGCCCCCATTCTAGAGCAAGACATCAGCCAGAAGTTTGTTTGTTTATAGAAGTGTTTATTTTAGTTTTAATTGAAATATATTTGACATATATCATTGTGTAAATTTAAGGCATACAACATGTTGATTTGATACATTTATATATCGTAATATGCTTGCCATTGTAGCAATAGTTAGCACCTCTACTAAGTCACATAATTCTCTTTTCTTTTTTAGTGGTGGGAATTATTAAAATATAATCTCTTATCAAGTTTGATTATTATATACTAGAGGCCTGGTGCACGAAATTTTTTCACGGGGGTGGGGTCCCCTCAGCCTAGCCTGCACCCTCTCCAATTCAGGGGATCAGGCCTAAACTGGCAGTCGGACATCCCTCTCAAAATCCAGGACCATTGGCTCCTAACTACTCACCTTCCTGCCTGCCTGATTGCCCCGAACTGGCCCCCCTGCCAGCCTAATCACCCCTAACCACCTCTGCCTGTTTACCTGATCACCCCTAACTGCTCTGTCCCTGACTGCCCTGCCCCCCCTTGCCAGCCTGGTTGCCCCCAACTGCTCCCTCTGCTGGCTTGGTCACCCCTCACAGCCCCTCCTGCCAGCCTAGTCACCGTCAACTGCACCCCCTGCTGGCCTGGTTGCCTCTAACTGCCCTCCCCCCCTGCCTGCCTGGTTGCCCCATGCAGCCTTCCATTTGGTCATTTGGCTGCTCCTTACTGCCTCCCCTGCTGGCCTGGTCACCCCACGTAGCCTGCTGCTCAGTCATTTGGTCATTTCTCACTAACCCCCCTGCCGGCCTTGTCACCCAACTCAGACTGTTTGGTCATCCGTTTGGTTGTTTCGGATGTAACGGCCCCTGGTTTTTTATACATATAAATTACTGTCTATAATCACTATACAATAGGTCCTCGGGTCACGTGGGAGATCCGTTCCTAGGACATGACATAACACGATTTTGGCCATAAATCGGAACACACCTACATAAGCACCTATGTCACACACATGGAACACATACACAGCAGTAATGAAGTGAAACAGTAAAAAAAATTTAAAACCAAGATAACAATTCCTGACCTTTACTGGTGGTAAATACAGTAAATAGTAAAAAACATAAAGAACATATATGCATACGTCAAAATGACAGAACTTTTTTTAAATAAATAAATGGGAGATGGTGACATAACCACAAAAAACGTACGTCGAGTCCAACGTAACCCGATAACTGCCTGTACTGTGCATTAGGTCTCCAAGACTTATTTATCTGGTAGTTGCAAGTTTGTACCCTTTTTTGTTTTAAATATATTTTATTAATTTTTCACAGAGAGGAAAGGAGAGAGATAGAGAGCTAGAAACATCGACGAGAGAGAAACATCGATCAGCTGCCTCCTGCAATCTCCTACTGGGGATGTGCCCGCAACCCAGGTACATGCCCTTGACCGGAATTGAACCTGGGACCTTTCAGTCTGCAGGCCGACCCTCCATCCACTGAGCCAAACTAGCTTCAGCCAAGTTTGTACCCTTAAACAGCATTCCTATTTCCCCAGCCCCAGCCCCTGGTAACCACCATTTTACTCTGTTTTTACAAGTGTGACTTTTTTATGGATTCCACATATAGGTGATATCACATAACACTTGTCTTTCTCTGACTTCTCTCACTTAGCATAATGTCCTCAAGGTCCATTTTTGTGGTTGCAAATGGCATGATTTCCTTCTTTCTTATGGCTAATACTTCATTCTATGTTTACATGGCATTTTCTTTATCCGTCAATTCCTTGATGGGTAGGTTGTTTCCATATGTTGGCTCTTGTGGATAATACTGCAATAAACATGGAAGTGCACATATCCCTTTGATGCCCTGTTTTCATTTCTTTTGAATATATACCTGGAAGTGGGTATATCTGTAATTTTTTGAGGACCCTTCATCTTGTTTTCCACAGTGAGTGAACCAATTTACAGTCCCGCTAACAGTGCCCAAGGATTCCCTTTCTTCCACATTCTCGACAACCTTTGTTGTTGTTTATCTTCTTGGTAACAGCCATTCAAACACGTGAGAGGTGATATCTCACTGTGGTTTTTATTTGAATTTCCCTAATGATTATTGATGTTGATGGTGATTTTTCATGTTTATGTTTTTGTTTTTTTAAAATATATTTTATTGAGTTTTTACAGAGAGGAAAGGAGAGAGATAGAGAGTTAGAAACATCGATGAGAGAAAAACATCGACCAGCTGCCTCCTGCACACTCCCCACTGGGGATGGGCCCGCAACCCAGGTACATGTCCTTGACCGGAATCGAACCTGGGACCCTTCAGTCCGCAGGCCGACGCTCTATCCACTGAGCCAAACCGGTTTTGGCCAAGTTTATGTTTTTTAAAAAAATATATTTTATTGATTTTTTACAGAGAGGAAGGGAGAGAGATAGACAGTTAGAAACATCAATGAGAGAGAAACATCGGTCAGCTGCCTCCTGCACATCCCCTACTGTGGATATCCCCGCAACCAAGGTACATGCCCTTGACAGGAATCGAACCTGGGGACTTTCAGGCCACAGGCCGTTGCTCTATCCACCGAGCCAAACCGGTTTAGGCTTTCATGTTTATGTAGACCATTTGCATATCTTTGGGAAAATGTCTATTCAATTTCTTAGCCCATTCTATTTTTTTCTTTTCTTTTTCTTTTTTTAGTTCTCTCATATTTTATTTTATTTTATTTATTTTATTGTTTAAGGTATTATAAATAGTAGTACATATGTCTCCTTTTTTTCCCCCCCATTGACTTGTCCCCGGCCTCCTTTACCTCCTGGCACTTGACCTTCCTCCCGTTCCCCCCAGTGTCTTGTGTTCATTGGTTATGCTTCTATGCATGCATACAAGTCCTTTGGTTGATCTCTTACCCCCAGAAACCTCCCCTGCCTTCCTGCTCTAGTTTGACAGTCTGTTCGATGCTTCTTTGCCTCTGTATCTATTTTTGTTCAACAGTTTATAATGTTCTTTATATTCTACAAATGAGTGAGATCATGTGGTATTTATCTTTCACTGACTCTTTGCCCATTCTTAATGAAATTATTTATTTACTAGAGGCCCGATGCATGAAATTAATGCAAGAGTAGGATTTCGCAGCCCTGGCTGCATCCGGATAGTCGTCTGGATGGTCATTCTGCTGTTCGCAGAGTTCAAAGGGGGAAAAGGAGACATATGTAATACTTTCAAAAATAAAGAATTAAAATAAAATGCAGCTGATGATTTAGTTTAAAGTTGTCCCAACAGTACTGCCAAAGATACCTAACAGAAGTAAAGAAGAGGTAGTTCCGGAGGTCAGGACTCAATTAATTTACTCAGATAAAATTCCAAGAAAAATGCTCAGATCAGAAAACACGCAAGGCAACGAGGCACCATAATTTATTTTCCAGGGAGCCTCTAGTAAAATAATAATAAAATATATGTTTAAAAAATAATGCAGAAGAAAGAAGATGGCGGCGATATAGGCAGACGTGTCCCAGGTCGTGTCCTGGAGCAAATGGAGTGAGCAGTTGAAACTAATAACACCCACCCCGAATTGGCGAAATTGCTCAGCTGGTGAGACGGTTTGCAGCTGGGAAGGGCAGAACTCCCCTGGAAAGGTATAAAAAAAACACACAGGGATTTGGGCAGGAAAGTTTGCCAGACCTCTGAGCCCAGAGGGTTGGAGGGAGACCGAGTGGCAGACAGCCGAGTCCCTTGGGACTGACTGGGGAAAGGAGATCCGCAGGATTCCT